>NC_056737.1:1715178203-1715388203 GCF_019279795.1 Protopterus annectens
AATTCAGAATACTACAACTCATAGAATAAATCTTAGCTGTTCCTGATTCTGGAGAATATCCCAGATTTTACCTCATATTTTCCCCTGCCACATGTAATTATTTGATTTTCTGGTAAATTACTGAGGATTACTATTAGTCAGTTGTTTGTTTGTGTCTCTCGGCTTTTCCCGGTTAGGGGTCGCCACAGCAGAACTCCGGTCCTCTAATGATTGGCAGTAGAGGTTTATGTGCTGGCTTGCCGGGCCTAACACACAACCTTCAATGAAGGAATGCCCGTTCACGCATGTCGCCACACAGAAGACGCTCTAACTGAGAATCGAATGGGCAACGTCTAACTGTGAGCCAGAAATTAGAATTTCATACTTATTGTTCAGAAAATGTGTATTGATGCAAAACCTGTTGGTCTGTTAACTTTTTTAACTGAACAAATGTAATATTTAAAAATTGCTTGGATTTTGGGTCTTTGTATTCCCATGAATTTTTTTCTTTGCCTCTGATTCTTGAGCAAAGAAGCTAAGAGCTATGAGTCACAGTGAGGAAATGCATGCCAGCAGGGGTGCACTCAACTCAAGAGTAGGAACAATGAGTAAAAGTACTATTGAGAAAGTAAAAGGAAACCACTGTATGTCTCCATTACTGTTGTGATGATGAAAAAATAGTTTAGCAATACTGACGTTTGATTCCTAAACTGGAAACTTTAAGCTCTGGTAATTAGCAATTTGAAATATTAATGTATTTCTGTGTCTCTGAAATTTTAACTTCTGGTGAAAATTTCATACAGTGTTTTACTGGCAACAGTTGGAAATGTTCTGGTCCAATGATATTTTGAAGTATTTCCCTTTCTGAGTCCTTGCTGCTTTCCTTTTCGCGCTCTCTTTTTCTCCTATCCATCTACAAAGGGATATCCTACTAAGAGGAGCCGATAGGTGTACTAAAGTCACCATTTGCTTCAAATCTCTCCAGTACAAACACACAGGCTGAATAAGTATAAAGAAGAGCTGGGTTAGACACCAGGGATGACTTTTATGAGAGAACTGCTGTAACAAACAGAGTGCAGCACTAGCCTTTACCCTTCATAGATTACAAGTCAACAATAGAAAACAAGTTATTGTTATCCCTCTTTAAAGACAAGTTATGAGCTAGTGTAGAGGATTATGGGTTGTTAATCAGCTGCTTCCTGTAGCCCAGGATTTTCTCAGCCTCCTTTCACCTGTTATATGACTCTGAGCATGTCACTTAACCAGGGGGTACTCTGGGTTAACTGGGAAACTCACCTAACTTTTCAGTTGTATTCTAGACCACATGCCTAGTAACTACATATGTAGCTATAAGATCAGATGTAGAATGTATGCACAGTTCTATGAATCTTAAATACTTACTAATGTAGAAAAGACAGAACACGTTTAGAGAAAGGCAACAAAAATATTACAAAGCCTTCACCAAAAGACATATAAATGGAAATGAAAATATCTTAATGAAAGGAGACATGGAAATTCATACAGTTCAAATATGTATCATGATAAAAAGGTATGGGAATAAGAAGCAGTCTGAGACTACTAGGTGGAGGCTCAATGAAGATATGAAGAAGTATTATTTCACAGAAAGTGTGATGGATGAGTGGAAAATAACTCCTGAACAAGGTGAACAATGAAAATTAGGGAATGAATTCTTGCATAAAAGGGAGGGAGATGAGGTAATTCATATGTATGTGTATGCATGTTTTTTTTTTGGGGGGGGGTATGCCCAACCATCTGTATCTGCCTTAAGAATTTGTATTTCTTTGTTTTTTCTAGATAGACTATAAAATCAATAGGCTAGATTGAGGATATTAGAATAGGTAAGGAGGCTGGTAATACTTGCAGCAGAAGAATGCACCCCTGAATAGTTCATATAGGCACAGAAATTTCAGAAGCAGCAGATTAGTGAAACATACAAAACAATACCAGAACATATGTGACAGTAACAAGTGATCACCTTGTCAAATGTACTATTCCTCCCAATTCTTATCCAATAGATTAGTACTCCATAGTACACTTTTGTGCTTGGCTGTGCCTGGCTACATGCTGTGACAGTTACTAGCATCTTCTGTTCATAAATAACATTGGTTTTTGCATTGTTAATTACATTACCTGATACATATTTCTCATCTGTGGCTGATTGTTTACTGTTTTGCTATTATATCCTTGCTGTGGCTAATTCTTTACTGTCCTGTCATATTGTATCTCTGCTGTGATAATATCACATACCTTGTTGTATTACTTTTACTGTACTACAGTGTATTTACTACAGTGTCATCTGAGCCTACTGTTGGCACCTTGAGTAGTGTCTTACACAACCCATACCTTTTGTACCTAAAGTCTTTTGCAGCATTTTGACTGTTGCATTATCTCCCTCATATAATCTTTTGTCAGTTTGTCTCTGGTATTAACTACTGCATGAAGTCTTAGAGGGAGTTTTATCACAAAACCTTCTTTCACTGTATGAGAAACCTTGGAAGCAGCTCTGTACAGATCTAAAAGTAAATGATATCACATAATTGGATGCAGAGGACATAGCCAATCTACTGGCTGACAAATTGTGCTCTAATCCCCTCATCTCCCCTCTCCTCTTCAGTATTCTCAGATCAAATACCAGTATCTATACCCCCTCAAATCTCCCAAGAACAAGTTCTCAAGGTACTTTCTAAGGTCAAGAACACATGTCTTTGGGACAAGATAACATACCAGGCTGCCTTCTAGTTAGCCTTTAACATGACTTGTCAGCCCCCCCCCCCCACACACACACACACACATAAACTATTCAATATTAGCCTCAAAACAGGCTTTGTGCTTGATGAATGGAGAACAGTAACAGTTATTCCCCTGCACAAATATAGGGCTTCAACAGACCTGGACAGAGGCGTAGCTAGGCAATTTGGCATCTAGGGTGAGACTCTCAATTGGCACCCCTCAGAGCGAAAAAAAAAATGTTTTTTTGAACAGGGTGGGAAAAATGCCTTGATAACTTTTCATAAAAACATAAGAAACCAAGAGGCACAAAGTATGTCCAAACAGGAAGTTTTATTGAAAGTTTAACATATTTTCAGAGTTAATCATTTAACTGTCATGAAATGCATAACCCAAACACAACACAGCTTTAGCAATTTAAAGAAACCACACAGATATTAAAAATAAAAGCAGAATTCAGCACAATCCACATCTCTTTGCAAGTACAGTCCAAATGCAAAGAACAGCATAACAAGTTATACTATTAATAGCTTTGCAAATATGAACTGCAACACAGAAAAATATGAACTACCTGTGGCTGTGGCACAGACAGAAAAATTGTGACCCAAGGGAGAAGCAGCTAAAATATACATCCTAACCCTTCAAAATATATCGCCTACTCAGAGGCGATCTCTGCCTAACATACAAAGCTATGTCAAACCCAGAGCTGTTGGACATGCTCCACTTAAAGAAATCCCAATCCCTCTGAGCTACACGCTGTAGGGACCTAAACCTTGTCACCACAATAAACAGAACATGCTGGAGATTCCTGTCCCAGAGACTTCCCATACTCTGGAACAGACTACCTATCTATGTCAAACAGAGCTCCTCATTAGCACTCTTCAAGGAAAATCTTGATGATTGGATGGGAAATAGGAAATTCACCCTGAGGATCACTTCTGTGGCTCTGCTCGACAGGGGCACAGGAAAATAATTTTCTTGGGTGGCGAAAGCCACGGTATATTTTTGGCTAGGCTTATATAGGCCCTAGGGCCAATAGCCTGGTACCTACCTATGAACTTATGAACCTATATCTGTAATGAATAATACACAAACAAGTTAGGTGTGTATTACAACACCATTTGTACTTGAAGCTTACATCATACTGACAGCTCCTTGTAACACAATGTTTTAATAGTTACTGTTAATTCAGGGAACATTAGATCATCTACACTGTATTTATGAAGATCCCGTGGAACATAGATGCTAAATGGACAGAAGAAGTAAAAGAAAGAATAAGAAGTTCAAAGGTATAAGATATGAAATGGGATGAAGTAACAGCCAGAGAGATTGAAACAAAGCTAAGAAAAGTCTCTAATTGGAAAACCCCAGGCCCAGATGCAGTTTCTAACTTTTGGTTAAAAGTTTTAACATCTTTGCACAAAGATTTAGTCATGAGTAAGAACTATTTATATGTGCACCCCGAACAGACACCAACCTGGCTAACAACAGGAAAAACAATGCTCCTACTTAAGAATGAACCTGCAAGCTGCCCTAAAAATTATAGACCAATACCTTGCCTTCTGACGACATATAAACTATGCCTTGGAAGTGATGCAGACAGAGTTTATAGTAATTTAGAAGAAAACTCAATTATGGCAATAGAACAAACGGGCAATAAAAGAAAGTCATATGGAACAAAGGATCATTTGTTGTTAAATAAAGTCATAGTGGAGAACTGTAAAAAGGGGAAGAATCTAAGTATAGCATGGATTGACTACAAAAAAGCATTTGTCAGCATCCCACATTCATGGATAAAAGAGTGCTTAAAATGTATAAGATACACATTACACTGATAAACTACATCACAGTGACCATGAAACAGTAGCAAGCCACTTTGCAGTTAAGCCATGATAAAGGACAAATTATTATTCCAGGGATAAAAATCCAAAGGGGGATATTCCAGGGTGACTCTGTCATGGTTGCTCTTTTGCTTTGCCCTTAACCCATTAAATTGTCTGCTTAACAGATTAGGTCATGGCTGTAATTTGGCTCCCAGAATGCAACACAGGATAAAGACTTTTCATTGTCTCTTTGTTGATGATTTCAAACTCTATAGCTCATCAGATGAGGAACTGGAAGCACAACTGCAAATAGTCAAAACTTTTTCAGATGATATAAGAATGATATTTGTTGATAAATGTGCAAAAGCAACCTTTAAAGCAGGAAACCTGCAGTGCCAGTTTGGGACAAGAATGTGATATAAAAGAACTTGAGCAAGAGGGACTGCATAAATATTTGGGAATTGATGAAGGATCAACAACAAAACATGAACAAATGCGAATAAAACTTAGTAAGGAATATTTTAGAAGACTTAAATTAATCCTAAAAACAATGTTGACATCTAGGAACAAAATTCAAGCTATAAACCAGTCTGCTCTTTCTGTCCTATCTTACAGTTTTGGGTTGATTGACTGGCCCCAAAAGGTGTTGGATAGATTAGACAGGAAAACAAGAAGGTTGCTTCATACTCATTAAATGATTTATAAAATTCAGTGTATACCAAGACTATATGGATCCCCTACACTACATCGACACACCACAAACCCAACAGCCAAAACGCCTTCACCAAAACACCTAAACCACACAATACCGACAGTCCACATTACTGAGCACCATAACACCGACTCACAAAACAGAAACAGAAACATCAACGTTAACCACACCAAGCATTCTTACACACTACTACACAAAATTACACACATAAACTAAACTATCACAACTAAAACATAAACAAGAACGTACTGGCAAATCACAGACATCCCACTACACCACAACATCCCATAATGCCATTACCCACGTAACTCACACATCCCATTAACCTACTCAATACCTACATAAAAAACACTCACACAACACAAGCACACCAAAAACCACACAAACCTACACTAAACCTTACATACACAACTATCTATGCATTAACCTTAACCCAAACCCTAAACCTAAGGTCTGTCACAATCGCACACTTACCTTACCCACACCCTAACCCTAAAGTCCATCACTATAACACACTTACCTTACCTGCACCCTAACCCTAAAGTCCGTCACTATCACACACTTACCTTACCCGCACCCTAACCCTAAAGTCCGTCACTATCGCACACTTACCTTACCCGCACCCTAACCCTAAACCCTAACCCTAAAGTCCGTCACTAACGCACACTTACCTGCACCCTAACCCTAAAGTCTGTCACTATTGCATACTTACACAGTCGTGCTCATTTCACATGTCAGTGTTTTCAGCTTTGGGATTTCGATCTGTCGATTATTTCCGTTGTCGGTCTTCTGGTGTCGGTGTTCTCGTCATTGGCGTTTAGATCTTTCGGTGTTCTCAGGAAGACCCAAATATATATATTCCCTGTTCTGAAGCAAGTATAGGCCTCCTTGAAGTTGATTACATGTATAGATCTGTAATGATAGGACTGTATACATATCTGCTGACCTCACAAGACCCAAATGTAGTGAAAGTTTTGAAACATGAAGAGAATAAATCTAAGATGACTTCCCTTATTAGACTAGCAGAAGCATATTGGCATCTAGCAGGAATTGATATCAAACCAGAAGTAGATAAAAATCAGGCAGCACCTGAATGTGCCAAAAAGCAAAACAAAGAATATAAGGTGAAGGATCAGATGAGAAGGCAAGAAATTTCGAAAATGCATAAATATAGTTGCAAGCATAGAAAACTCCTGGAAGAACGTTATGCTGACCAGGATCAAAAGCAGAAATGGTTAAGGAGAGACGAATTCAAACCAAAAGTTGAAAGGTTCATTTTGGTGGCTCAAGATAGTGGGTTACATACATATTTGTTTACAAGGTCCATTGTACATGTGGGAGAAACAGACAAATGTAGGTTTTGTAAAACATAATTGGAAACGGTCGCATACCTCATTGCTGGTTGTGATATACTAATGGCAGAAGGACTGTATACTGAAAGGCATAATAATGTGGCAAGACTGTAGCACTGGGGATTGTGCAAGCATTATAATATTGAAGTAGCTGAAAAACACTGGAAACATGAGTCACAAAGCATCACAGATAATGATGAAGTTTACATCACATAGGATCACCCATTACCAACAGTTCAAAAGATAGATGCGAGGAAACCAGGTATAGTGGTCCATGAAAAGAAGACAAAGTAGCATTAATCATTGGAATCACTATACCCAGTGACTACAGTGTCCTGCATACAGAGAGACAAAGTTATAAAATATCAGGATCTGCAGGCAGAAATGAGAGCAGTGTGGAAGAAAGATACCCAGATAGTTCCAATAGTAGTGGAAGCAACAGCTCTTATAAAAAAGAATCTACAGTCGCATTTAGATATGCTACCAGCACATGTAACTCCATATGAATTGCAGAAGGAGTCATTACTGGGCACATTGTGGGTGCTGCGAAGAGCACTACTGGCTGACATGAAAAGTTGACACAATCCTAATTTCATGAATTTTAATTATACTTTGACTTAGGAATGGGGTCCATTGCTGTCATGGTATTAGAAACCCAAAAGATTTCGAGAAATTAAATGAAAATGTGCAGTTTACTGTCTGCCAACAGTATGCCCCAGTAGCATAAGATTAAGATACTGCACACTTTCACTGAGTGTGTTTACTGGGTGTGCTCTACTAGTGCTTTATTTCAGTTATAAAATGACCTTGGATTAAATTGCTTCTGACAATGAGTCATACTGGGTTTTTGCCATACACACAGGTTATAAGGTTTGATTTTAACATTTGAAATGGAAAATATGGCTAGCTTTAAAATGGATCAAAAGGGCAGATAGACTAGTACTAACCTATGGACTTACTCACATGATTCTTTCATTACTGCACAAGACAAACCATGATAGGCTTATATCTAATTTGCATGCTATTTATCAATAAAGGAAGTGTGTAAGCTAAAGTTAGCTTCATTTTTAATTATAAACACACATTTTATAAAACCCAGTAATAAACCTGAATATCAAATCCAATGCCTATTTGTATACTGACTTACATATATCTGTCCTGTTTATGATACTGTTTCAGCTGCTTAAACACCAAAGGAAAATAGGTTTCCAATCTCTGACTTCGACATACAGTATAATACTTTGGACAGCACAATTTGTTATTCTGCAGATTTGCAGTAATTGTGATTATTTTAAGGTACTCTAACGGAGATCTCAAGAAGGCTGTTAAGAATAGAGTATAGTGAGGCCTCATTTCTGATTGGACAAAGCCATTTTTGATAGATTTTTCTCCTTAGTTTACCTAGGTAATAATCGGACTTTCAGAATATTAAGTAACATATGGTGAATGTTTAGCTCTGGCCCCATACATCTCAACTGTCCAGATTTTTGCAGAATGTCCAGATTTTCATGTCATAAAATATGTGTTTTTTCTGGCAAATCAGTGAGGACTGAACTTGTTGAATACTTCATTTCCTTCAGAAAATATGCACAAATACAAATCCTGTTATTCAAGCAACTAAATGTAAAGTTCATAAGAGTAATGTTTAAAACCTTTCTATATTTTGGGGCCTTTGACCCCATTATTTTAGGCTTTGTCCAGATTTCTTGGGCTATGAGATTGAGAGGAATGCCCCCTTGACACTGCTTTCATGAGAGACAGACACATATGTTACTGTTTTCGATGACCAAAAAGAGACTAATAAATAAATTTGGAGGGTGTGGGTGGCTCACCTCCACACTGGGGAGGCAGGGGAGACTGAGCCTGATTATCAAGGGGTTTAATCTTTCATGAGTCATGGTGGAAGGACTTACTATATCCTTGTTTTGAAATCAAGGATGATATACATTAAAATTATGCTTGGCTTTGCTGCATTGCTGGCTATGAAGTAATGTAGGCTGCATTGTTAGCTTTCTTTCTCTAAATGTGCTGGATTCCTTCAGTAGTTTTTTCATGTATGCACAAGCACTTCAATGACACCAAAATGAAACATTTCCCCAAGTGACCCTTTCAGCAGTATGTCCAAATATGCACAAGCACTTGACTGACTACAAAATTAAACATTTCCTGAAGTGACCCTTGCAGTACTATGTCCAAGTATGTGGATACACCAAGATGAAGCATTTCCACAAGCAACCCCTAAAGTAGTCTGTCCATGTATGTAGAAGCACTCAAATGACATTAAAATGAAACATTTCCCCAAGTGACCCCCTCAGTAGTCTTTCCAGCATGTATGCATAAACACCAAAATGAAACATTTCTCCAAGCAACCCCTTCAGTAGTCTGTCCATGTATGCATGCACAAGCATCACAATGAATCATTTCCCCAAGTAACCCTTCAGTATAATGTCCAACTATGCACAAACACCAAAATGAAACATTTCCCCAATGACCCCTTCAGTAGTCTGTGCATGTATGCATAAGCACTTCACTGATTCCAAAATGAAACATTTCCCTAACAACCCTTTCAGTAGTCTGCCCATGTCTGCACAAGCAAGTCACTGACATCAAACTGAAAAGACTTCCCCAAACAACTCCTTCTGTAGTCTGCGCATGTCTGCAAGTACAAGCACCAGAATAAAACATTTCTCTAAGTGACACCTTCAGTAGTCTGCCCAAGTACACACAAGCACCAAAATGAAACATTTCCCCAAGTGACCCCTTCAGTAGTCTGTCCAAGTATGCATAAGCACAAAAATGAAACATTTCCCCAAACAACCCCTTCAGTAGTCTGTCTATGCATGCAGAAATACTTAAATGACATATAAATGAAACACATTTCCCCCAAGTAATGATCCCTTCAGTAGTTTGTCCAAGTATGTACACACAAGCACTCAAATTATATTAAAATTAAACACATTTACCCCAAGTAATGCCACCTTCAGTATTCTATCCACCTATGCACAAACACTTCAGTGACTCCAAAATCACACATTTCCCCCAACAATCTCTTCAGTAGTTTGTCCAAGTCTGCTCAACAAGCTTTTTAGCAAGTAACCCTACTTACCTCAGAGACTTGTTTAGTTTTCTGCCTGCTCAGTCTTTCTCTCCCCACAAACCAAATGTTGCCCACAGCAAGTAATTTTGATACCCAAAACAGGATATCCCTCAACTTGGTGGCCACCAAAGGTTTAACTAAAGAGACTGTTGTTATTGCACTGTGGCACTGCCCTCTCTACCTGCTGAGCAAATCACAGGTCTTTTGGGGGGGGGGTGGCACACAAACAAGATGATGTAAGTGGGGGCTGGGGGCCCACAGGAGAGTCTCAGATGTCCATTTAAGATGTAAGTGTTGCTGTTCCCTTAAAGGGGAAAATACTTACTTAAAATATTTTTTTTAGTTTTACATCAGCAAATTGTGCCCTCAAGAAGGCAGCACCTAGGGCATATGCCCCTTTCATCCCCCCATCTACACTACTGGACCCAGGTAATTATAGACCATATGGAAAGGATCATTGTGGAACTAATAAATAGGCATATAGGTAGCCTACAGACTCTTGATCCAACTCAGTTCGGATTCATCAAGGGCAGGTCCTCCCTAGTTAACCTGGCTGATTTCTTTGAAAAGTCACTGAAGCAATGGTTGAGGGCAGATCTATGCACACTGGGTTTTTGGCCTTTGCAAAGATGTTCAACACCATCCCACACTCAGGCATTGTAGATAAACACTCTCACCTAAATGTTAACCCCTATGTAACTAATTAGATAGTAAACTAGCTCACATAAATAATCCAGGAAGAAAAGGTGGACATCTTTACCTCCTCCAAAAGACCTATCACTAGCAGAGTGCCTCAGGGTTCAGTCCTTTGGCCACTTCTCTTTGCCATTTCACTCCTTTCTGGCATTTACTTCTCAGTGGTCAAAGCTAGTGTTAAGAGTTTGTGGCTGACCAAGTTTACAGATAAGTGCAAACTTGGTGCTACTGTAAACTTCCATGAGGACACCAGGATCCTACAATAGGGCCCACCCTAAACAAACAGTTGGTGTCAGAACCTTGGACTAAAACTTATTATTAAGAAATATATAATTATACCATTGACTCCACTTCATCTCTGAAAATTGATCCCTTAGTTAGAGACCTATGTCAAGAATAAACTGTCCTTTGATTACCATATATCCACTATTGCAAGAAAGACCTTCCTCATTGCACAGATTATATCTATGGTATGGCATCCAGATCCAAGGATGCAATTGTTTGACTGTACTCAGCACTTATTAGGTAGATCATTGAGAATAATGCCCCTTTTTATGTGTACCTGTCTAACCACTTGTCACAAATGGAATTAACACAACACTTTCTCACTACAATTTAAAGGGTATAAATCAAAAAACTACACTGACCATCTCAAAGCCTTGTCCCTCTTCTCAGCATCATACATGCTACTGAGAGGTGATCTCTGACTCACATACAGCCTCAACATACCCTATGCTCTCAGTTCTACTGCACATCCATAAGTTCTGTAGTGACATAAAACCTGCTCAAGAGCTCTTAATCTCTTCTTTAACATAAGTAGAACATGCTGGTGGGAGATATATGTATCACAGAGAATACTATTTCTTAGGAATTATCTTTCTCTCCCCTAATGCAAAATACTTTCCTTACTCTAGTGAAATGTAAGCAAGATAATGCATGAGAAACTACTGATTTATCCCTGGTTTGTACTTAAATTATAAGGGATAAAAATTTAATGGGAATGCAGGGCTAGGCATCTAAAAATCCTCATGGATTGATAGCCTAGTCATTACCTACGAACCTATGAATTTATATAGCTTCTTCTACCTCCACAGACAAGAGATTCCAGAGTGGTTTGGCCAAACCCTTCATGTTATAAGAGCAATCCACTCTACATGGTAATGTATTTGTTATAGGTGACTTAACAGATCAGTAAACAAATGCACCACTCACAAGACTGTGCAAAGTCACGTTAATAGTCAGGTGGTCTTTGGGTACTAGAATTTGTCATATCAACATGGCACTCAACCCCATTAACCCCAAGTATGAATATGACATGGTTATTGTCCAAGTGGGTGTCAATGACTTGTGATGAAATTAACTCTCATTAGACTATATGAAGAAGGATATGATATGTCTTTCAGAGTAATACTAAGACTGGCAGCTTGTACTGAGCCATATCCTACCTTCACTGAGAATGATGCCACAATATAAACAAAGGATGATTGATTTTAATAATTGGCTTAGTTACTGTTGTTGTTCTGAGGAGGCCTAATGTGGGTGTCAGCCTGGATGGAGATGGAAGGAAGACCCTCACATTTCATTGGGGGTGGCTCACATATGTCTCTCAGGAAACTTTCATACTGGGTAAGATATTCTCTACCTCCATGCATGTCAGTCTAATCAGGCCGCCAACCTGGGAAATAACAAATGCAAATCTAGAAAATATCAGTACTGTGGAGTGTCTCAATGATAGGAGCCTAAATGAGAAAATAGTCTTCTTTGAGGCTTTCTTAACTCTAGAAATGTGGATATTCATGTTGTCACCAAAACCTGGTACCACAGCTGTGATAGTACTCCCTCCTTACCAGATATTTCCGCCTACAGCTCATTTAGGCCCACAAGTCTAGATAACAGTAATGCTGGTGGTAACATTCTGTCTTTATCCAAAATGCCATCACTTGTAGACTAATTGACCAGGACAATGACCTTTAATATTCTTAGTAATCAAATCCTCATACCATATGCTGGCTGACTCCAGATTCCTATCCATGACATCCACAAATCACAAAATATATCTTAATAAATTAGAGTCCCCATTCATTAAGCTAAATATCATCTTTTTTGTGGGACTTAAAACTACTCCTCTACAGAGAAACACATTTACACCTCTATACAAATATTCTGTGCACTTCCTTGACTTTATTGATGTAATATTCCTAGGTCAGATAGTATCCTCTCACACTATAGGCACCAACGTAGTTGATCTTGTCCTCCCAACATAGTCCCTGTCTACTTCTTATCCATTATCAAATCCTTACTGGTCACGTATAAACTATACATTGGAAGTGATGCAAACACAGTTTATAGTCATTTAGAAGAAAACTCAGTTATGGCAATAGAACAAAAGGGCAATAAAAGAAAGTCATATGGAACAAAGGATCATTTGTTATTAAATAAAGTCATAGTGGAGAACTGTAAAAAGGGAAGAATCTAAGTATGGCATGGATTGACTACAGAAAAGCATTTGATAGTATCCCACATTCGTGGATAAAAGAGTGCTTAAAAATATATAAGATACACCTTACACTGATCGACTACATTACAGTGACCGTGAAACAGTGGCACACCACTTTGTAATTAAGCCGTGATAAAGGACAAATTATTATTCCAAGAATAACAATACAAAAGGGGGATATTCCAGGGTGACTCTCTGTCACTGCTCCTATTCTGTCTTGCCCTTAACCCATTAAGCTGTTTACTTAATAGCTTAGGCATGGCTATACTTTGTTTCCTAGAAAACAACAAAGTGTAAAGACTTCTCTCATCTCTTCTTTGTCAATGATTTAAAACTGTATAATTCATCAGATGAAGAACTGAAAGCAGAACTGCAAGTTGTCAACACTTTTTCAGAGGATATAAGGATGTAATTTGGTCTTGATAAATGTGCAAAAGCAACCTTTAAAGGAAGGAGCTGCAGCACCAGAAAAACATCCGTTTGGGACAAGAATGTGATATAAAAGAACTTGAGCAAGAGAAAGGGCAGGATTCACGAAACCTCCGTGTAAGAGTTATAACTCTTACACGGAGGCTGCAGTTAAACGGAGTGATGTCAGCATGCTTTGCATATTCATGAGAGCATGCTGAATCACACCTAAGGCTAACACGGTCCGTGTAAGACAGTAGGTGGCGTGTCCGTAGGCCGAGCCCTGTAAGCGGACACGCCCCCAGAAGAGTAAAAGTGCCCAAAGTAAACACCCACGACAGAGTCCATGGAAATGTGAATAAACACAACACAACACATGCCCCCACAGACTATGAACAGAAAATATATAAATTAACATGTTATAAATTTTTTTTAAATCGTAAAGATGTTTGCCCGTGAGTGCGCTCGTTTGCGCGGGCGTGCCCGTAGCGCAGCTACAGTTAGCAGTCAGTGGGAAAGCATATAAGAACTAAATATGCAAAATAAGCCAAGAAGCAATAGCGTAGCGGTAGAGATGTTGGCTGAAGAGCAGGCATTCATGGTTCGAGCCCCCACAACACCAATTTTTATTTTTAGCAAAATAAGCACGAAACAAGTCCCTGACAAACATGTACACATATAAAATCACATTTTATGTAAAATGTAATGAAATAGTCCATTTATTTTGAAGAAATGTGAGGTAACAAAACAATAAAAAATGTCAGATGTGCCTATAGCTGAGCCACAGTTTAACAGGGTGAGTGCATCTGCCCGTAGGTGAGCAGTGGTTTACCTGGTGCAAAATAAGTGCCCGTAGCTGAGCAGTGGTTTAACAGGTGCATATTGAGTGCCCGTAGATGAGCAGTAGTTTAACACACTGAAACTGTGTGACCCTAGCTGAGCTGAGCGTGATATGCGTGCTGATAGCCAAATGAGGCCTAGACCAGCGTAACCCATTTGCGCGGAGCTGCACACCACGCTAACAAGCTAACCGACGGGCAACGTTGAGCAAGCTGTAACAAAACTGCCTTTACACAGACACACCCCCTAGCCTGTCTAGACAGTCATAAAATATAAAAAGCAGTGGCCAGGTTCGAACCCAAGATACCATGCATCATAGCCAAGGTACTGAACCACTAAGCCACAACAGCTGTACTCAGAAATGCAGTAATAGCAAATATATAGGAAAGAATAGAAAGTGGAGCATGACAAAGCAGGTTTTGTGAAGTGGATACAATTCTAAAATGGCCAATCACAGATAAGTGCTGGAAAAACGGCAAATATAAGCCCCATAGGCGGGAATACACAGCATAAATGATTGTAGAACTGACTTGCAGCCAGAATGTCAGGTGTAGGTGAGGGTAGTTGCTTTTGAGCACAGAGGTGGGGTATTGAGGAGTCCAGATACATGATCTGGCTCCTAGTCCACAATCATGAGGCCCAACTCATGCAGGGCCAGGTCCTGTGGGGAGCATATAGGGCTGAGGCGTAGGACCGGTTGGCTCATGATCTCACCAGTGCCACAGGGATTCCAAGGACTGGTGAGCAGGTCCGTCACCACCATGCGGACCTGAAGAGACGCAAGCAGGACCAATTGAACCTTTGGATACAGGAGGCCCGGAAAATGCCCAACGCCCCACTACTGAGTAAGTTACATTTAATTATGTATGTAAAAAATTAAATTAGCTGATATTATGCATGTGTATTCCAATATTACTTCATTTATATTACAGCTGCAGGTGTCCGTTCTGTGAACTACAGAGCCTATGGCGATAGGCTGGTGCGGTTGTGCCACCAGGCAGGTCAATAATCCACTCCCAGTAACTGTAAAGAAATATCAAAGTATGACAGTTAGCAAAAGAGTGCAGTGTAGTCACTAAGTAATAAAATGTGCAAGTAACAGTGTAAAAGTGTTTGCAAGTATTGCTTGATTACAAAAGTGTGTTGCATCTGTAATCCAAACAGAAAAATGAAAATGTCTCAAATAAAGTCTGAAATAAAGATGCCCCACCTGTAATATAATAGTGCATAACCTGCAGCAGGCTGAAAAGTACAGCTGCAGAAGATGAGCAAATCACATGTGTGAAATATATCCCTGTTGAAATACTGAAACATGACAGAAGTGAGACTGCTGGAAAGGATTGTAATAACTACAGGTAAAACATGTCAATAAAGCCTAGAAGTAAGTACCATCCTGAATAGTAAAATGAAAACAAGTGAGAGGGTGTGAGAAAGAGTTATGAATCCAGCAATAAAGTAGTAATAACCCCTGAATAAAGTATACTGCAGTCAGTACAGAATGAAATGAATGTGACAAGTAGAACCAAACTGCGAAATGTGTCCAAAGTGTTGCTGCAGCTGGAATGTGTATCCCAAAATCTGGATATGTTGCTCTCAGTATGCAATATGCAGATAGTATGATTGTCTGAAATATCAAACATCCACAGTTGTCTATAGCTATATAAAGCAAATGTAGCAGGATGATGTAGCTGAACAAAGCCAGATATGAACATGTATGAATAACAATAAAATGTATATTGATGTAGCAGTAACAGTCCTATCACCAAAGTGAAGTAATTATCATATAGGAAACTGTAGTTAGAACAGTAGTGTGTATATATCTGTAGCTATTAGAAATGTACAGCATATATATTGGTATTCGAAGGTGTTAATAATATTTTCTTCACCCCACCCTATAACCACATATAATCCATTCCACGTGAAATTGGTATGTGCAATCACAATTAACACCCCTGGACATTTGTCCTGATGGGTCATAAATATTTGCATGTCCGTTGATGCATCTGCCCTGTTCATACATCCAAACCTGATGGCCTGTTGCCATCAATCAACCCTGCATGTTGTTGGACTGTGAATTGCTGTTCAAATTATGCATGTGTTATGCTTGCTGTTCAATGGTGTGAATATCTGGGTGTTTGGTTAATGGGAATACTAATGCATGCTGTTACAACTAATTGCGAATGGTATTGTATGTTACTAACCCAAACTGTCATGACATAATGCAAAACATAGAACGACAGGGAAGGCGGGTTCCAGCGGACCCACCTCTCCCACCTCAGCTGGTGAGTGCACCTGGCACTCTTGCCCAGTCTGGACCCTCCTCCGGTGGCCCTGTGCCACCTGTGGGTGGAAGCGCTGCAGGGGATGGGGCCCGTCCCCCCTCTGCAAGCGTGGCCGGAGGAGAACCACCACTCACCCCCCGTAGCGTCCGGACTGTAGTGCGTAGGGAGATCCAGGACTCTGTTCTTGAGCCCCTACGCCAGCTTGAGGCACAGGTGGCACAACTTATGGGCATGCCTGTTGCCCGGCCTACACAGCCCCCAGCACAGCCCCATCCTGGGCAGTGAAGGAACAGTGGCAACTGCCCATGTGTGGGGATATCAGTTCCACTGTTGCCATCTGTGGGCTCATGGGCTCTGGATATCCAAACCTCCATCCCCGTCAATTGTGTAACCCCCCCCACACATGTCATACACCGCCCCTGTATGCGTCTTGTTTGTCTTGTCTGTTGACCTACCCAACCTACCTCCCCAGCTATACCGACTTCCTTCTCCTGACATACCACTCTCACCTGAAAAAAAAAAAAAAAAACGGCACTCTGTACCCACAAAAAAATTACGCCCCATACATAGCTGCCCATTCCGCACACATGTCTGCTGGACATGGAAACTATCAATTACAATTGGCTGTACAACAAGTATTATTGTTGTCCTTACACCTCTCTCAGGGGTGGAAGGTATCAAATGTCACACCAAATTACAAACATATGCACAGCTGTTGCTGATGAAGAGATGGGCAGCTATGGGCCTTACCTACATCCCTCCTGCAAAACCCAAGCTTGTTTCCCTACTGTCTTACCCTCTTTGTGACCCCTTTTTCACCACTTTCCTGTCTCCCCATTTTCATTTCTTTCAAAGAAAATAGCGCGGGTGTGCGCAAGAGTAAGCACGTTTAAGCAGTTGTAAGCGGGTGTGCGCATGTGTGCGCGGAGCTGAACGCCAGTGCGCATGCGTGAGCTCCGCACAAACCAGCGCTAACCCGGTTACAACTGCTTAAAAGTGCCCTAGTCACTTTGATTGACAGGTCCTGTAGTCAGTTCAGAAGCAAAATAAAATCCCACTGGCAGTCCCGAACCCAGGACCTTGGAAACAGTAGTCTGCATGATTTACCACTAAGCCATGACTGTTATACAAGAACATTGTGCTAAAATAAATATATCATGTAATAGTAGGAATTAATGTAAAGGGAATATAGGATGTGTAGTACACAAAGCATGTAATTTAGAATTACTGTCAAAACTAGTGGATTTCCATAATAGTAGTGTGTGAACAGAAACAGCCATGCTAGTTGGTAGCTAGTAGGTAATAATGTCACTGTAGCACCTTGCAAGCCACACACATACTCACAGCAGGATAATCACTGCCCATACCCCACAACCTCTTACAGGAACACATCTGGACCAAGTAATAAAATATGTGGAGCAAAGGGCCAAAACCAGGGACACATTACAAATAATGTTACAACAAACTCAGACAGTTCAGAAAGTAACAGGTTCTGCATTTTGTGGGATGTTTGGAAGGGTATGAAGTCTGAAACTTGAATGTTTGTCACTATATTCTGACTTGAGCCCAGAGTGATTTGCCAGAAAAAGCTGTGCATGAGATATTGACCAAAATATGAGGCGGAAATGTGGCCAACCTGCAAATATTTGTACACATGAGAGGTCTGACACCACCATATTTGAATAGTTAAGAGCCTAGACATAGCAACAGTGAATGAGTTACAGGGATGCCCCACAGACTCCATGTGAAATGTACAAACAGTAGGCAGAAAGGTGTTACAACGCATGCAATGGTAAATATGGAGTCCTGAAAGTATGCACCACTTGCATGGCAGAAAAAGTGTAGTAATACATATGCTCATGCTATCCCACAGTCAAAACTGCAGCATACCAGACAATTTAATGGGTGTACCCCACTGATATGTACCATTCCATGAGGCAGATAACAGATGCACCTGAGAGTCTCTGGGGCCTGCTCAGCAGCATACTCAAATACCCTAATAGATGTCAAGGCCCACACCATGGCCAGATCACACTGCATGCTGTAACACCCTAGCAGATATAGCAAGCATTCCAAGGTGTGAATGTACATGGAAAATAGGAAAGCCACAGCAGCACACTACAGTCAGGACACCTAGCAGGCATACAAGTAGTGACTGTAAAGGGCAAATATTGAAGCCATAGCAACAAAGTGCAAGCAAAAGTGCAAGGAAAGCACACACACACACACATTAACAGTAGTAGTAGTCGTAGGTGTCAGTGTACATACACAGTTAGTACAGGAAACTGGAGAAATGAATGGAGGAATGTTAATCTACAACACAGCTGGAAATATGAGAGAGATACCAACCTTTACACTCACAGAACATTGTCCACAGCATACCAGCATGGTCCCTGCCCTTAAAATCTGAAAGGGCTATGCCTATCTCACATACCTTTTTATAGCACTGTTCTGAAATCACAGTGAGAACTGCAATCAGTACACAACTGGCTGCATGCAATTAGCAAATGCTGGCTAACAATTGGTGCAGAGGCCATCACATGGACATATGCAGATACCTACAAAAGTATGCTGTACTCCTAGTCCACACATGCAATACTTTCATTGCACCCTGAGGAGGAAGTGAGAGACAGACAGAGAGAGAGAGAGAGACAGAGACAGAGACAGAGAAAAACAAAATTAAACAGACACAAACAAAACTGTTCAGCAACAGCCACCTGAAAGCTGACAACTGGCAAGTGGAGCAGCAGGACACAAAACCAGATGGCAACACAAGCAGCTGTGACAAACACAGGTAATGTAAAGTAATACTATAAAGGTCTACATACTGTGAACCCTCCATATGTGTCATTGGTCTGTATCCATATGTATATGAAGATGTGCAAAGGGCAGGGGACATACAGCAACTATCAGTGAAGGCTGTACATACATTTGTATGTGAGAGCATCCATGTGCACATATCAATGTAGGTTGACTGTAGGTTGTAGTGCAATGTACAAAGTAGGTTTCACATTTATGTATGTTTAGCAGTATGTTAGTGTGTGTATACAGTATGGTAGACAAACATTTTGATATACTTGTCTATCATATGGATACGTATGTATGTCAAAATATGTATGTATGTATGTATATATATGATATGCATATATGTATACATACATAGAGAGAGATGTAGGAATACATAGATGTAGATAGATAGAATATGTACAAACATATATATGTAATACACACATACAGATATAGATATATGTAGATACATATACATAGACAGACTGATCTGACTATCTACAGGTATGACTGTATATGACGACCTCAACACCCCCTGTCCCACCCTTTCTGTCACTCTCACCCCCTCTGTGTCCCCCCCTCTCCATATCTATAGCAATATATGTACATCAATATATATATATGTGTATATGTATACAGACATATATATATATATATATATATATATATATATATATATATATATATATATATACATATAGATATATCTATATACATATATATATATGTAGAGAGAGAGAGAGATGTATATATATTCTGAGTGAGGCACATGTGTACAGATGTATTGCAACAGGTGCCTCGTGACAAAGGCATGGAGTGAACACCAGTGTTAAAACCGGAGTACCATACCCCATTTCAAATCACCTACACCAGTAACCACCAGATATGTGATTGGCTGCCCACCACTGCATGTGTCAGGGGTGAACAGGGTCATAAATGTGTACAATAGTCCCCCCAATGATATTCACAGTGGCACACTATTGCTGGAATACCTGCACATGGTATGTGTCAGCAGACATGGTGTGTCAGCTATGGACATGTACGTCAGTGTACCCCTCCACACCACATAATGGATGTCATGGTATGTACCTCACATGACAGCTACAGATATGGAGAAGGACACAGTGACATGTACAACACTGTGACAATGCACTCAAACACATTACCAATGCACAGTGACTGACAACACTACAGAGTACACACATACTACCCACATAGAGGTTACCACTCCTGGATTTACATACGTAAGTCACACCCATGACAGATGTCCAACAACCATAGTAACACCTCACACCATCCACAACCTAAATGACTGCTGTGTGTCGTCCATGCTACTGCAATAGAGAGCACATGTGGAGGTAAAGGTTCCTACCCACAGATAAGACATACCCTGCAATAAACCACACAGTGTTAAGAAGCAAGACTCCCCATGAGTACATGTCACACGTACCCCTGCTGAATGTTAGTCAGATAGGTAATATGCCATATGAGTTACCCTGTGTAACTGTGTGACAGCAGCAGGTACCATCACACCACATGTGTCACAATGGTCAGGATAGCAGAACAGTATGCTGCTGTAGTCCCAGGGGCAATAGCATATTGTATAGTATTGTATTGTAATGTATTGTATTGTGTTGTATTGTATTGGTATGTTGAGGTGCCTCCTTCGTGGAGTGGAACCACTGCTGCTGTGCACCAGTGTACAGGTACATATCCTGTAGTCAGGCTAGTGTTACATAGCACTTCTATATGTGTGTTTAGCTCCTGTCAGAGTTCATGTAGCATGCAACCGGGGATACCATCAGGTCCCAGTCATGTTGTGTATTCTGCTTTCCTGGGGGCAGCTCTCACCTGGACATCTCTGATGACAGGGAGGTTACAGTCAGCTGGGATAACTATGTCTTATTTTGGGGGAGAGGGAGGGGTGACACCTGCACTGAACCTGTCTGCCACAATGTTGTCAATATCTGTGGTTCCAGTGAAATATTTGTTGTTGTGTACTAACTATGAGCATAAAGGAGAGATTCTGACCAGGTTGCTAAGATAACTGAAGAAGGCCTTCTGGTTATCTGTAGTGTCCCTCTTGATTTCCCTCTCAAAGTTGCCCATGGATGTTTGTATGAGGGAAAATTGAACCTTACTAGTGCTGCTCAGACATGCCTTCCCTTTATGGAATTATGCTCTGTCTTGCAGTAGCTTCCATCTTTTGTAATACAATCTGTCTATGGCTGGGGTCCACCAGACGGGATGCTGTCCCTTTGTGGAGAGTGTCTTGGTCATATATGGGATTGCATGATCCATGCATTCTCGGAGATGTCCGTAGAAAGCATTTGTGTAGGGGTCAGCATTGTGGGTTGTGTCTTCCACTGGCCCAGTGGGCTGAAAGGATACCGTGTCACTGTTACAAAGTGTAAAGTTTGCATCTGCAATGTTATTCACTATAGTCGTTTGTGCTGGTGGTGGAGGTGGCATATGTATATCTAGGGCAATTAGTGTGTGGTCAGCTCACAGTAGTTGATGATGTAGACCATACAGTACCTAGATACAAACCCCCAGAGTGAGGAGGTGCTCTGGACCTGAATCAGTGTTCTGACTGCTGGGGTTTGGTAGTATGTCGTATGGAGTGTGCCAGGTACTGTTGCACAGTTGCTGGCTGAGCACTGATACCTGGCCAGTTACATGTGTATCCACCAATAGACAGACAGATGCTATATATGTGAGATATGTTGTATCATAACAGTCGAGTAGCATGTGTAGTATGTGTGCCAAATTCTGCTGACATATATTGCTGATATCAGGTTATTTTCTCTTTCAGGTACATGGCTCACCCGCGAAATCCCGCTTACTCCGCAGCTGAGGATGAGGAGATACACCAGAGCCTGGTGCGGGATTATGCAATACTCTTTTTCCGCACCAGCCAGAATCAGCAGGAGAGGGCTGCACTGTGGCAAGACCTGGTCCGTCGGGTAAATGACATAGGCATGCATAATAGGAGATATGAGCAGTTACGACATCACTGCAGTGATTTAATCAGAAATGTCCGTCAGCGTGCGTCGGATATCCACAGGCAACAGGTCGCCACAGGTGGTGGGGTGGCTACACATCCCCCACTCACCAGACTGGAGGGACTACTCATGAGTGTAGTGGCTCCAGTCCGCCAGCAACAACAACAGCAGCAGACATGCATTATGATGGAGGCTGGAGCCACACAGCAGCAAGACTATGAGAGTGCAGGTAATACGCCATATGTATAGTTGACTGTTGTGTACACTGGTAGTTAATGCATGTGTGAGGTGTGTCCTTGGTTTGTAGCTGTCATCATAGTATTTAATGTGCAAGTGTGATATTCTCAATATTAGCAGCTGACCTGTGAAAGGCGACTGTTGTACTACTGACCTGTATCATACTCAGTAACAATGGCACAGTTGTGCCCACTGGCATTAGTTTCCTCACTTCTGCAGGTCCCTCCGGTGTAACAGCAATGCAGCCTATCCATGCTGGTGAGTGTGTATTAACAATACCTGTAATAGTCTTGATAGTAATAGTAATATTAGGCTCACTTGTATGCATGCAGGTGTGTCTGTGTCTGTGTGTTGATATCACGCATACTGAGTAGTGTACAATTGTGTGCAACTGTGTGCATGTGTACGTGTGCATGTGTGCATGTGTGCACCTGTGAATGTGTGCATGTGTGCATGTGTGCACGTGTGCACCTGTGCATGTGTGCACGTGCACATGTGTGCATGTGTGCATGTGTGCACGTGTGCATGTGTGCATGTGCGCATGTGTGCATGTGTGCATGTGTGCACGTGCGCATGTGTGCATGTGTGGATGTGTGCATCACTGGTAATGTGTAGACATTGTAAACTGTGTTTCCTGTTTCCCTCCCACAGGTTCTGGTGCTGCTCTGGTGTCATGCAGCAGGGAACCTGAATCAGGTGCCATGGGTACTGATAATGATGACATCTGTGTAATGGCACAGGAAGGTATGCCAGGGTCCATCATTGGTCAGCCAGTTGACAGTACACAGCTGTCAACCCCACCAATGCGCACAGTTATCCTGCCAATACACCCTTTGTCACCAATGTCCCTAGGTGATGGACAGCATACAGTGGGCATTGACCAGGGTAATGTGGAATCTGTGGCACATGCCTCCCCACACAGCAGCCATGGACATGGCCCTGAGATGGTACCACACAGACAGATGTCCAGGGGTTCTCGTGGGAGCATCCGTGGGCGTACTGCCCCTGTCAGACGTGCCCACAGAGGTCTTACAACCTCAGCTATGTTTTGGGCTGTCATGCAGGCACAGTCACGTATGGAACGGTACACCAGACAGGGTCTGAGGGAGCTGACAGCATGTCGCACAGCCATGACTGACAGTATGCGTGACATTGTGGCTGCCATCTGTAATTTCACCGATGTCATAGACAGACGTTGTGGGGACATATTAGACCGGTTCCACAACTACATGTCCATGAGCCAGGGCGATGGTGGACGGTTGAGGCGTCGACGTGGGTGTATGCCAGCAACAGCAGCAGCTGGCAGTCGTCGCGGACGACAACAGGGCCGCAGCCGCCCCCATAGTGCCAGCAGCAGCCCCAGCAATGCTGGGTCTGTGCTGTCATCAGACCACCCTAGGAGACCACGTGCACGTGGCTCTAGCCAGGCCTGACCGGGATCTGTGTCCAGTCAATAAACACCTGCTTCTGATGACAGTACCCAGTCTGGGTTGGTACCGGATACGGTCCATAGCACCCCTGCAAGGCACAGGTATCGTGTCCGTGGCCAGAGACACTGATCTGTATGACCTGGCAGGTACAGTCTGTGG
This sequence comes from Protopterus annectens, assembly GCF_019279795.1. NCBI lineage: Eukaryota > Metazoa > Chordata > Ceratodontiformes > Protopteridae > Protopterus > Protopterus annectens. Next base: position 1,715,202,256 of record NC_056737.1, read on the forward strand.
CTGTCCACAAACACCAGTATATGGCAGCCATGAGGTGAAACTGTGTGCATCCATACACACATGCGAATTGACAACACCTAGGGCTACCGCATACACGCACACACTGCATCAACATTGCCCCACCTTGTACTGCTGTCCCTCACCAACACACATACACATACATGTCAATCGGTGGTATCGGTGGCTGGCTCAGGCATACCAAGTTCACACCCTGTGCATATGATGAAACTGTGCCACCTCCTGCAATCTGTAACATCAGTGCAGGTACAGGTTAACATGTTGCTGATGCACAGGATGATTACATAGACATGTAGTAATAGTATCATGTTGTTAACAGTACTGTGTGCTGGAATAATTGTGGGTATATCACAGCATGCCTAATGCAGTAAGGGTGTGATTGTCATGTACTGTTGTCTACACCCATGGTAAGTACCATAGTGTATCATCTGCACATGTTGGCATACTGGTGGTAAGGATGTCAACAGAAGGCTACATACATAGGTAGCACAGGGGATAAGGTAATGAATGTATTAATAAGCAATGATGGACATGTAAACTGCAAGTGGCATGTTGCCCACACTGGACTCTGCAATGCGGATGTTTGAGGATGTTGATATGTGTGCAGTACTACACGACTGGTACAGGACACACAGGAGCACCCTAGCACTGCAAGCTCATATCTCATACCATGCTAGACAGCCCCAACACACAAAACTAACTGTCACAGGAGGGAGAGTCCCCATACATGTCAGGGATACTGTGGTGGCAGGCCAGGTAGCATACATCCTACTAAGTATGGAACCACTGAGTGAAGGCTCAGTGTCTGTTATTTGACATGTGTATTACTGCAGGTATGAGCACATGGGTTTCCATCCAGTTATTGTACATCCTGACAGTACATGGTCTGTACACTTGTGTGTGCTGAGACTGGACCCTTGCCATCTGACCTGTGTATTTCCATGTACATGTGCATAGTGCCTGCATATTTGCAGTGTTACCTACTGGAAGTGGTACAGCTTGTTTGTTGTACAATGGACTACATGCAGCCCTGCTTACTGTAGCTTTGTTTGCATGCATGTTTGCTTGCAATTACCCTGGAATACTGATCCCACCTGCAATGCATACTTACAGAGCTTCTGTGGACTCCTAGTGACATCTGCATAGCTTACTATATGTATGTCCATGTCTCACTTGACAGAATGTCACTGTTTGTCCTGTTCACATGTACGTTGCCTGTGACACATTGCATATGACTTACCTGGCATTTGTCCACATGAGCAGTCATATATGCTACTGCTAACTAATCACAGGCACTACACCCTCACATATTCATCTTCTGTTGAACCACCTGCTTCGCTAGGGACGGCTTGCACCTGTCACCCCTGGGCTTTTGGATATTGGCAAAGGCTCTTGCTACCCCCCATAGTGCCTATGTTAGGCAAGGCTCAAATGACAAACCCACCTTCATAGGTATCACAAGGGATAAGAAAGTAAGAGTAATGCTACCCAACACCAGAAGTCTAAACCTCAAGATGCATGCACTCGAAACTCTCCTTAGCATGGAGAACATTGATATCTGTGCAGTAACAGATGCCTGGTTCAGGGCTACTGAGAGCACCCCAGCACTACCAGGTTATACCTCATACCATGCTTTTCAGCCCCAGAACTTGGAACGAACCACAAATGGACCGTGAGTATTGATATTCATCAAAGATACCCACACCTCCAGGTTGGTGGCAAAGCACCACGCATCAGAGACTATCCATGTGCAACTAACAATGGGTGAAACTGCCTTCCAGGTTATAGCCTGCTACAGACCACCCTCCCAAACCCAAGAACTGCACTCGGCCTTCCTGAGAACAGTGGAAATATGAAGGTCTCTCCAAACACCATTATATTGGGCAACGTCAACTACCCAAACATAGACTGGGAGCATGACTCTAGCTCCAACACCCTAGGCCAAAGATTCCTAGAATATATGAGCTCAAATGCTATGGAACAACTTGTTACCACTCCCACAAGAAGGGGACACATACTGTACCTGATCATCACCAACAGGGGGACTCTATGCTCCAGACCAGAAGTGTATCCCTTACTGGTAAGATCAGACCATGAACTAATCTCACTGGATATTCACATCCCGACCCCACCCTCTGCCCAGAACACCACAGTGAACAACTTCTCTAAAGCAAATTCACACTCCTCAAAACTGAGGTGGAAACCTTCAAAGCCCCCGGCCTGTGGAAACTACAGACCAGACCGCAGATTCCTCTATAAACGCATTCTATGGACACCTTCAGGAATGCATGGATCATGTGATCCCGAATAAAACCAAGACCCAATCCTCCAAAGGCAGACGTCCTGTCTGGTGGACCCCAGCCATAAACAAACTACACAATAAAAGGAGGAAGCTACTAAATGATACAGCAAAATCCCAAAAAGGGAAGGCATCACTGATCAGTATTAGCAAATAACTACAGGCACTCATAAGATTGTCTAAGGCCAGCTTTGAGAGAAATTGCACAGGACACTAAGGATAATCACAAGGCTTTCTTCAGTTATGTTAGGAACCTGGGTGGTAATACCCAGATATGCTCAGAGGTAGTCCAAAATGTCAATAGAAACACCAAACCCACAGACATTGCCAACATTCTAGCTGACAGGTTCAGCGCAACCCCCCCCCTCCACACCGAAAGGGCAAATATGTATCCCAGCAGAGTGCTGCCCCCCTGACATCTTAGATGCTCAGGTAAGAGCTGCCCTCTCCAAAGCAATACACACTGCATCAATGGGACCAGACAGTGTCCCGGGCTGTGTCCTACATGAACTCCAAGAAGAGCTACAACCAAACATAAAACTACTGTTGAATCCCAGCCTTACTACAGGATATGTGGCCAAAGAGTGGCGTACAGCAACAGTGGTCCCTCTACAGAAAGGTGGTGCCTCAACGGATCCTGGACACTATTGCCCCATAAGCCACACTAGCTCGGTCTGCAGAGCTATGGAAAGGATCATCATGGACCTCATAAATAAAGATATTGGGGACCTACAGACACTGGATCATACCCAGTTTGGCTTTGTTAAGGGCAGATCCTGCCTCTCAAACCTGGTTGATTTCTTTGAAACAGTCACCAAGGCCATTGACGAGGGGAAGGTGGTCCACACAGCCTACCTGGACCTCGCAAAAGCCTTCGATACAATATCCCACTCGGGCATTCTAGAGAAGCTCACCAGCTTAAATATAAGCCCCTATGTCACTAGATGGATTGCACACTGGCTCAAGGACAGAACCCACATGGTTAGAATTGCTGGAGCCATGCCAGACTCCAAACCAGTTACAAGTGGTGTCCCACAAGGCTCAGTCCTGGGACCTCTCTTGTTTGGTAAATATTTATCGGAGGTACAGGCCAACATGGAAGGACTGTGGCTGACCAAATATGCAGATGACTGCAAACTGGCCGTCATAATCGACTCTCCAGCCGACACAAGCATCCTCCAAAAGGGCCTCATAGAAACAGACAACTTCTGCCAGAGCCATGGCCTCAAGCTGAATGCAAGAAAGTGTATAGTCATCCCCTTTGGCAAAAACAAAGTGCCCACAAAGTACCACATAGGTGGTAATCCATTAAGTACAGAAGAAGTAATTAGGGACCTGGGGACCCAAGTTGATAGCAATCTCTCATTTGACAACCATGTGGCCAAAGTGGTTAGAAAGACATTTTATATACCCCACCCCATCATGAAGGGATTCACATCTAGATCAGGGGAGGACATCGTGCCTCTTTACTCATCCCTCATCAGGCCCATAATTGAGTACAATCCCCCTGTTGGGATGTACCTTACCAGACACCTGCAGCAACTGGAAAGACCCCAAAAGTACCTCACCAAGAGGATCAAAGGGCTCATACAGATGCCATATGCTGACCGGTTAAAGAAACCCCAGCTCTACTCAGTGGCATACCGCCTGTTCAGAGGCGATCTGTGCATGATGTATAAAGCCATGTCAAACCCGGAATTAATGGGCATGCTGCACCTGAGAATATCCAAATCCCATCAGTCTACACGCTTGAGAGACTTGAACCTCAGCACTGAAATAAATAGGACATGCTGGAGGGACAGATTCATAACCCAGAGGCTCACTTCACTCTGGAATAAAATCCCAGTCCAGGTTAGGCAGAGTCCCTCATTGACTCTCTTCAAGAGGAAGCTTGATGAGTGGATGGGACATTGTAGGTGTACCCCGGGTATCACTTCTGTGTCACTGTTAGACAGAGGCACAGTATACTAACCTCAGAAAAGGGCATGGCAAGATATATTTACAATGGATGGCGACAGCCAAACACATTCTGGCTAGGTTCACAAATGCCCTAGGGCAGATAGCCTAGTATGAACCTATGAACCTATGTACCTTGTTCCCCATTGGCCCTATGTGCTGTTAATCACCATGGCAATCACAATACTATGGTAGCATGTGCAAAGGTCAGTTGTCAGTCACCTCTATGGTACAGTTGTGGAATATGTGGGTCATGTGGCAATGTCACAGCTGCCACATGTACACAGTCAACCCTCTCCCCTACACATGGACGTACAACACATGTATGAGATGAAACCACATAGCCAAACTGGGGACTAAGCACTCTGAACCCAGTACTGGCATAACCTGTCAGGTGGCATGAAATACTACAGTGACTACAATACCACTCTGATGTAGACCTACACTGACAGCAATACAAGCACGTGAGCACACTGGGCGATTCGTGGAGCCTAAGAATAGCAACCTGCTTGAGCGGCAGACACCTCTGCAGCTGGCACACAGGCATACGTTATGCCTGAACACATCACGCATAACACATAGCACACAAATCCTGTGTGCCAAACAGTCACAGCCTGTACGGCTAGACAACACACCTGTCACAGTTGTGTTAGGTACCTTTATTGTCCGGTACAGTGAGGTCACGCTCACCAGGCTGGACAAGGTGAAGGTCACAGTGATATGCCCGTGGGGCACTATGGTCCACCACATAACACAAGCATACAGGTCAGTCAGAGGCATGGACACATATGACTCAGTCATTGTCCATGCCACACACCTTCTCCTGCTGTACTTATAGGGTGCTGACATCATCAGTGTTTAGAAAGGGGAATGTGCATCCTGTAGTGTGTTTTCCCAGTTGCCAAAAGTGCCATTTCCCTCACACAAAATTGCACACACACTAACCCCCCTCATCCAAACACACACACACTTGCAGGATTCAAACCACTACCTAACTATGTTATGACACTCGAGACGGATGCATTAGCAGAGCGCGCTATTCACATTACTGGGAGGTTTCCCTTCTCCTGCTGTACTTATAGGGTGCTGACATCATCAGTGTTTAGAAAGGGGAATGTGCATCCTGTAGTGTGTTCTCCCAGTTGCCAAAAGGGACATTTCCCTCACACAAAATTGCACACACACTAACCCCCTCATCCAAACACACACACTTGCCATTTGCAGGATTCAAACCACTACCTAACTATGTTATGACACTTGAGATGGACGCATTAGCAGAGTGCGCTATTCGCATTACTGGGAAGTTTCCCTTCTCCTGCTGTACTTATAGGGTGCTGACATCATTAGTGTTTAGAAAGGGGAATGTGCATCCTGTAATGTGTTCTCCCAGTTGCCAAAAGGGACATTTCCCTCACACAAAATTGCACACACACTAACCCCCTCATCCAAACACACACACTTGCAGAATTCAAACCACTACTTAACTATGTTATGACACTCGAGACGGACACATTAGCAGAGTGCGCTATTTGCATTACTGGGAGGTTTCCCTTCTCCTGCTGTACTTATAGGGTGCTGACATCATCAGTGTTTAGAAAGGGGAATGTGCATCCTGTAGTGTGTTCTCCCAGTTGCCAAAAGGGATATTTCCCTCACACAGACTTGCACACACATCATCCCCACTCACACACACTGAGCATTTGCAGGATTTAAATCCCCTACTTAACTATGTTATGACACTCGAGACAGACGCATTAGCAGAGCGCGCTATTCGCATTACTGGGAGGTTTCCCTTCTCCTGCTGTACTTATAGGGTGCTGACATCATCAGTGTTTAGAAAGGGGAATGTGCATCCTGTAGTGTGTTTCCCCAGTTGCCAAAAGGGATATTTCCCTCACACAGACTTGCACACACACCAACCCCACTCACACTGAGCATTTGCAGGATTCAAACCCCTACCTAACTATGTTATGACACTCAAGACAGACACATTAGCAGAGCACACTATTCGCATTACTGGGAGGTTTCTCTTCTCCTGCTGTACTCATAGGGTGCTGACATCATCAGTGTTTAGAAAGGGGAATGTGCATCCTGTGGGGAGGCAGATGCCAAGCACACTCTGGCTAAGCTGTCATTCCCTAGGGCAAACAGCCTAGTGTTGACCTCTACACCCATATGTTTAATTGTCAAATGCACATTATTTGTTGCTGATAGACTGTTTGCAGGTCTTTATTGCCATAGCATTCCCTGTTTGTATGAACAACTTGTGTATCTGTGGAAGATGTTTGCATATGGGAGGGATCCACTATATCACGTATGTCTCTAGTAATTTAACTGTGTGCACTGGGCAGATTGCTGTAATGTGGTTGGTTCCTGGAATAACACGTACAAATACCAGATATGTGTGGCCAACTGCTAAACTGAGATTTGGCCTAAGTGTGTGAGCATGCCCAGTTCAGCCTTCCCATGTCATGTTGTCTGACATATGTCTCATTTATCAAAGTGTGTGAGCATGCCCAGTGTGAGCTTTCCATATGTTGAACTCTGCAGCCCACCACATTTGTGGATGAGTGTGAACTTCAACAAATATCTCCCGTTCATGGTTTTTTGTTGTGTGTCATGTTGTGTAGTTACTGTCCGACTGCTTTGTGTGTGAACACAACAGAGATTATACTGTGCCTGCAGGGTTTGCAGGGGATACTTTGCATACAGTTGTCAACATCCTTTCATACTGACCTAACACTGTAGTACCGTATAGTGTACTGGTTTAGTACTTTGACTGTGGTGGACAGTATCCTGGGCTTTAGTCCTATCACTGCTTTACATTTCCATAGTGAGCACAACAGCCTGGTTAGGGGCCAGTTGTGCACATCTGACCATGTTGCATTATGTTCAGATATGAACTACTTAAACCAGGCTCGTCCAACATTGGTAGTGTATTCCACAACATAGGTGTACATTTGCAAACACTAGCGATGTGCCCCAGGCCATTTCTAATGCTAGTCGGAGAGTGTGTTTGTCCTTCGACACACATTGTAAGTGGAGTTTGCCATGACATATGTCATGGTTAGCATACTGTGCCTCTGTCTACCTGTGATATAACAGTGATACCCAGGGTAAACCTACCATCTCCTATCCACTCATCAAGATTCCTCTTGAGGAGGATCGATGGGTGACTCTATGGATAGCCTGTACTGGGAGTTTACTCATGAGTGGGGGTGGCTTCTGTGTTATGGATCATGCAGTACAGCTTGTCCTATGTATGTCAGTGCTGGGGTTCAGGTCTGTCATGTGCATAGCTCACTGCCATTCAGATTGTACAAGGTGCAGCATGTTTATTGATTCCAGCTTGGACATGGCTTTATACATCAGGCACAGCTTGCCTCTGGGTGGGCAGTATGGCAGTGTGTGTAGCTGCAGTTTGTTTAATCAGGCAATACATGGCATCTGTGCAAGCTCTTTGATACTCCTGGTGAGGTACTGTTGGGGACTTTACAGTTAATGGAGGTGTCTGCTGAGGTACATCCCACAGGGGCTATTGTAGTCAATTGTAACGCTGATGAAGGATGACTGCAGAGCCACAATGACCTCCCCTTATCTAGATCTGACAACCTTCATGATTAGGTGGGTATATGGTATGTTTCTGTAAACGCTACAGCCACATGTTTGTCCAATGCAGGATATCTATCACCTTGTGTCCCCAGGTCTCTCATTACATGTTAAGTACGTAATGGGTTAACACCTATGTGGTAATTGGTGGGCACTTACTGTATATCCACGGGTGTTGACTATACACTTTTCTGCAATTAGCTTGCTGACATGGCTATGGCACCAGTTGTCTGTTTCTATGTGGCCCTTTTGTGGGATGCTTGTGTCAGCTGGAGGGTCAGATATGGTGGGCAGTTTGTAGTCCTCTGCAAACATGTTCAGACACAGTCCTTCCATGTTGGCCTGTACCTATGTGACATATATACCAAACGAGGGAGGTCCCAGGACCAAGCCTTGTGGGATGCCAGTTATATCTGGTTTGTAGTCTGACATGGCTGCAGCATGTCTGACCATGTCAGTTCTGTCCATGGTCTGGTTTGCATCCCCTCTACTGACATAGGGGTTTATATTTAAGCTGGTGAGCATATCTATAATGAACATGTAGGGTATTGTATAGAAGCCTTTGCAAGGTCCAGCTACGCTATGTGGACCACATTGCCCTCATCAATTACCTTAATGACTGTTTCAAATGAGTCAAACATGTTTAGGGGCAGGATCTGCACTTAAGAAAGCCACACTGGGTAGGGTCCGGTGTCAGTAGGTCCCCAATATCTTTATGTCTGCAGTACATGCTGATCCTTTCCATAGCTGTACAGACCGAGCTTCTCAGGATTCTGGGGTGGTAGTTTTCAGTATCCATTCAGGCAACACCTTTGTTGAGAAGGACCACTGTTGTTGTACACTGCTCTTTGGGTACATATCCTGAGGTAAGGCTGACATTGAGCAGTAGTGTGATTTGGCATTCCATTCTTCTTGGAGTCCATGTTGGACTCAGCCCAGGACACCATCTCATACCATTGCTGCTGTGTGTTTTGCTTTGTAGATGCTGGCTGTTACCTCAGCATCTGCAATGTCAGGGGACCAGCAGTCTGCTGGGATAGATATTTTACATTCTGGGGGGGGGGGGGGTTTGCACTGCACCTGTCAGGATGTATGTTGGCAATATGTGTGTGTGTTTGGTATGTTGTTTGTAATATTTGTGTGATTCAGAGCATATCTGTGAATTCCCAACATGGTTCCTACCATCAGTTGTGGAAGCCTTGGGATTATCCTTAGTGTCCTGTACAATTTGTATCTTCATAGGTTCATGGGTTCATACTAGGCTATCCACCCTAAGACATTAGTAAGCCAAGCCAGAGTGTGTGTGTCTTTCGCCGCCCCTTGCTATGTGACTATTATGGCCATTTATGGTTTTCTTTACTGTGCCTCTGTCTGGTCGTGACACAGTGAAGACCCCCAGTGTACATGTACGATCATCCATCCACTTGGCAATATTCCTGTTGAGGGGTGTCAGTGAGGGGCTCTGCCTAACATGGATTGGGATCCTGTTTCTGGGTGTGGGGAGCCTCTGGGTTATGTATCTGTCCCTCCAGCACATCCTATTTCATTATGTGTTGAGGCTGACATCTCTCACTCTCACAGCTCCGATGGCTTTGAGTTTTCTGGGGTGGAGCATGTCCATTACTCCTGTGTTGGACATGGCCTTGTACAACAGACATACAATGCCTCTGTGTAGGCAGTATGTGACTGCATTCAGCTAGGGTGTCTACATCCAGGCAGCGTATGACATATATTTGAGACCCTTTATCCTCTTGGAGAGGTACCTTTGAGGTCTTTCTAACTGCTGCAGGTGTCAGGTAAGGTACATCCCAAATGAGGCATTGTACTAGATTATGGGTCTGATAAGAGAACAGTATAGGGGCACAATGACCTCTGTTGACGTAGATGCGAATCCTTTCATGATACGGTGTCTAATATAGACAGTCTTCCTAGCCACATTGGCAATGTGAGTGTCACATAACAGGTTACTGTCCACTTGTGTCCCTAGGTCCCTGATTACTCCTTCCATACATAATGGTTTACCACCTATGTGGTAATTTGTGAGTACCTTGTTTGGTATTTGGTGGGACATTCATACTGTCCAGTGTCTTCAGGACGGCTGGGTGGGGTTCCTGTGTGTGAGAGTGTGGTCTGTAGCATGCTACAGACTGTACAGCTGTATTGCCTACGGTTAGTTGCACATGGGTGGACTCCAATGCCTTGTGCATTGTCAGTTACCTGGACGTATGGGTGTCTGTGCTGAATATGGATACTCACCCTCCTTTTATGTTTTGTTCCAGGTTTTGGGGCCATAACACATGATATGTGGTATAACCTGGTAGTGCTGGTGTGCTGTCAGGAGGCTTGCAGCAGGTTTCTGTCACTGCACAGACATCGATGTTCTCCATATTGGGGATGGCCTTGGGAGCATGCATATTGAGGTTTACACATCTGGCATTGGTCAGCATTACCTTTATGTTTCTTTCCACTTATGTTTTGTAGGGTGGTGGGTTAGTCTTTTCAGCCTTGCCTACAAAAGGCTCTATGGAGGTGGCAAAAGCCTTATCCAATATCCAGACGCCCAGGGGTAACAGGTGCAAGCCATCCCTGGAACAGCTGCGTGGCTTGTCAAGCATGACATCCCAAGCAGACAGACATTGGATCCCCTTGGAATGACACCAGTAATTGTGCCACTTGTTATAACTGATCATTCCGTGTTTGTACTGTGGCATCATTCTTGGTGAGGGTAGGATGCTGCAAACGGTCAGTGTCATACCGGCCTGGACTACATAATCTCATCTATGTCTCTTTTCATGTAGTCCGGGGAGGTACATCTCAGGTCATTCACACCAGCATGGACTATGACTGCATCATATTTCTACTTGCTTTGGGGTGACCTGCATACTTGTGTTATGTGGCATATTGTAGCAGCCTACAGGCAGCTTACTGTACCCTTTCCCTTGTTCAGTCTGGTGTGCGGGACAGCAGCGTGTCTCACTATGGAGTCACCTATTACAACTGTATCAGGCATGTTGTTTCTCCTTCTGGCCTGTGACTGTTTGGCACACCAGCTTTGTGTACTATGTGTTGCATGTGCTATGTTTGGAGGTTGTTTGATTGGGTGTCTGCTTTGGAGGCCTCTGTTGGTGTGGTGTGTTTGTAATTTGGGCCTCCGGGAATGTTTTTCTGTGTTTATGTCTTTGGTTTGCAGTTGTGATAGGTCTATGTGGGACTGGGTTTGTGGTGTGTGTGGTTACCTTCTCCTCCTGACTAGTTTTGGGAGTACTGAGTTGAGGGAGCTCAGCCTCCAGTTTGGATAGATGGTTGCATCTCTCACATATATTTGTATTTCTTGGGGAGTTGGGGTTGTCTGTGTACTTGGGGCAGGTGTAACATTGCCTCAAGATTCACAGATTCAACTTGTTGTGGCTGGCCTTAGTGGATTGTATGTGTGGACATATTTTATTGCCATACTACTGATCAGTGATTACTTCTTTTATGTTTGCTCTATCATGTAGTAGCTTCCTCATTCTCTTGCATGGTTTGGTTATGGCTGGTGTCCACCATGCCAGATGCCTGTGTGTATGGCATTGTGTCTTGTTTTAATTTAGGATTGCATAATCCAAGCATTCCTGGCAGTGTTCATGGAATGCCTGTATAACAGGTTCTGAGGTGTGGCCCATATTTTCCACCTGCACAGGACCTTTAATGGATTCCACATCAGTTTGGAGGAGTGCAAATTTTGCTTTACACATGTTTTTCACTGTGGTTTTCTGGCCAGGGACTGTGGTCAGGATGTGTATATCCAGTGTGATTATTCTATGGTCTGGTCTTACCAGTGAGCAATACACTTCTCATCTTGCCATCCAGTACCCATGTTGCTGATTATCACATCCAGTATGCTTACCCCTCTTGTGGGAGTGGTACGTTGTTCCTGGGGATTTTGGTTTATGGATTCTATGAACTTTTGTCCTACAATGTTGGAGCTAGTATAATGCTCCCAGTCTATGTCTGGGTATTTTCAGTCACCCAATATAATGTGGTTTGGAGGACTTGATATATTCATGTTTTCCAACATAGGCCAGGTGCAGTTCCTGGTGTTGGGGTGGTAGTCTGTAGCAGGCTATAAACTGGGGGGCAGTTTTAGCCACTGTTACTTGACCATGGCTAGTCCATGCTGCTTCTTGTTGTGGTACCAACATGGATGTGTGGTTATCCTTGACAATTATTGCTAGTCACCCTCCTTTTGTAGCTTGTTCCATGTTTTGAGGCTGTACAGCACAGTATGAGGGGTAACCTGGTAGTGTTAGGGTGCTGTTGTGAGCCTTGACCCAGTTTTCTGCTACAGCACAGATATCAACATTCTCCATACTGGGTGAGTTTAGACTGCATGCATCTTGCTGTTTAGACTTCTGGCATTGGGTAGCATTACATCTAGGTTCTTATCCCTTCTGATACCTATGGAGGTAGGTTTGTGTTTTGAGCCTTACCTATTCAGGGCACGCTGTGGGTAACAACAGCCTTTGCCAGTATCCATACGGCCTGCACTGATAGGTGCACGCCAGTCCTAGCAGGTGGAACATCATGTCATGCTCAGCATGTCATCCCAGGCTGGCACACATTGGATCCCCTTTGACTAACTGCAATACTTCAGCCAATTATTGCACTTGATCATCTCATTGTCATATTGTGGCATGATGCTTGGTGAGGGTAGGATGTTAGTCACGGTCCTCAGGTGTGCATATCGTACATGGTGTTACATTACTTAACACATGGCATTCATGCCTCAGGTGGTGCTGCAGGGCTGCCTCTGTCGGATGCACATATTACACTCCCTGTACATGTTTGTGAGCAGGTCATGTCATTTTAGGCATCCCTGTTATTATTTGAGTGAGTCAGAGGGGTATCATTCCCAGGGTTCCTACTGAGCCAGTGTATGTGCTATGCGTTGCCTCTTTGCCAAGGCCAGGGCATACTGGGCACGCCTCCTTCTGCCTACTGGGGCAGGCTCAGGTTGTTCCTCCTCCGAGTCACGCTCTGCCTGTGATGGCCTTGGCAATGGTGGGGGGCTGTTTGGGCCAGCCCTATGCTGGTCCTGCTGCAGCTGTTTTTGCAAGATCATATTATGTAGCATAGCACATACCATGACAATTTGGGTACATGTAGTTGGTGTGTACTGCAAGGCTCCACCAGATGTGTCCAGACACCGGAACTGTGACTTGAGCAGCCCAAACACATGCTTTATTACATTACATGTTTGTGCGTGTGCCTCATTATGGCATTCCTGTTCAGGTGTGTGCACGTTTCTGATGGGTGTCATCAGCCACGGCTCCAGTGCATAACCTGCATCCCCCACTAGGTGTCCGTGTGAGATGTCCCCATTGGCAAATGTCTGGTACAGCTGCGTCAAATGCCAGATGTGGGAATCATGGTAGCTCCCAGGGCAACCAGCACACACATTCATTATTATGCCCTGGGCATCACACATGACCTGGCAGTTGATGGAGGGGAAGCCCTTGCGGTTAATGTAGGCTCTACCCCGCTCACCAGCTGGTGCTTTGATGCATATGTGCGTGCAGTCTATTGCACCCACTACCTCAGGGTATTCCGCTATTTGCTGGAAGAGACGCATATTGCTGGCCAATACCTCACGGGCATTGGGGAAATATACATGATCACCGACATGTGCTGACATGGCATCCAGGAACTGGTGCAGTACCCTGGAGGCTGATGCCTGTGATATCCCCATCATATCACCAGTTGGTCTCTGGAAGGTACCTGTTGCTAGTATTCTTAGGCCAACACATACCTTGGTTTCCACTGGGATGGGTTCCCCTCTGTTGGTTCTGTGTGTGAGGCGTGGCCTGCACAGCTCCACTATTTGCTGAAGGAGGTCTCTGTCCACTCTATAGCGCTCTACTATCTCCAGCTCATGTAACCCATGGTAGGTGACCCTGGGCCTGTACACTCTTCTCCGTCTCCTCACTGTGGGTTGTCTGGCACCATCTGCATTGTCACCACCCTCAACAAGTCGCCTATGTCTCATTATGACAGCTATGGCAGCCCCTAACATTTCTGCTCTGAGTTCAGCTTTTTCAGTTTTCACTTCTAATAGCTTACTCCTGTCTTGCAGTGTCTCTTGTGAGAAACATCTTGCACTGCTGTTTGCAGAGTTTTAAGTGTTGGGCTGAGCTACTATTCTGCCTGTGTAATTGCCTGCTTCTAATTGTTTTCACCTGCTAGCTCCAGCAGTATTCCCTGCTAGCTTACTACTAATTCTGTTGCTTCCTTTTTCCTTTCTATTTACTCAGGGGGGAGCAGCGTGCATACCAGCAGAAAAACGCTCACAGTGGCTTACACACGTGCACACATGCTTACATGGTTCAGAATCTGCTTATTCGGGTTAAAACGCATGCACACCCGCGCAAACAGTGTTAAACATCTCCCAACATGCTCCCACATGCTCAATCTGTCTTACACGCGCACACTGTCTTACTCGCGCTTCATGGCGCTCACACGTGCGCATGCACGCCCAACAAGAAACTTTGGTGTAGGCAACAGTGTACACCTTCCATTTCTTGACTTTCCCATGCTTATGTTGTGGCACTCCTCTTTCCATGATATGTGTCTGACATCTGTCATGTAACTCTGGCCTCCAATGAACTGCATTTCTTTCTGCCATTCCCCCCTGTGATGTCACCTATCTCCTACTCTGTTCCTCCCCCTTATGTAACTCTTACACTACTCAGAATGTGCTCATTTGCTATGTGACAGTGGAATTCAGTATCCTAACACTCATTTGCATCAGATTGCCTACTAATGCTTAGTTACATGTCTTAGACTCAGCTTCCCCCCTTAGCAACCACTACACGGTGGCCATGTTGTTTTTGTTCTGCTGGTCCCTGCATTGTAAATCCATGTATTGCATAAAACCCACATTTGTGGGTTTATAACCTTCATTTTTATGTTTTTATATAGCGCAGCCCGTTTGCGCAGGGCTGCGCTGGGTTTAAAAAAAGATTTATTTCTCCTATTTGCATCGGGGTACCTTGCCAATGGCCACATATTTGGCCATTGGAATGCTGCCTATCACATATACACCCTTTATTTGGAGCTGACATGGCTCCATTGTGGTTTTTGCAGAAACGTACTCAGTTGTCAACTGAGTACATTTCTGCAGCTAAAACGGCTCTTACACGGGCTGCTTTGGGCTTCCTGGATCGCTAATCTACCTCATTTGCATGCTATTCAGCTGCAAGTGAGGTGATTAGCTTATCCACGCCCACTCCGTGTAAGAGATATTTTAGCTGGTCTCTTACACAGACTTTGGGCTGTTCCTGGCTCGCGAAGGTTGCATGGAGTCTTACACTACTCTTAGACTCCGTGCAAGCCTTCGTGAATCCTGCCCAAAGTATTTAAATATTTGAGAATTGATAAAGGATCAACAATAAAACATGAACAACTGTGAATAAAACTTAGAAAAGAATACTTTAGAAGACTTAAATTAATCCTGAAAATAGCATTGACATCCAGGAGCAAAATCCAAAATATAAACCAGTTTGTTCTTCCTGTCCTTACTTAAAGTTCTGGAGTGATTGACTGGCCCCCAAAAAGTGTTGGATAAAACAAGAAGGATGCTTTATGCTCACCAAATGATTTATAAAAATTAGTGCATACCAAGGTTATATATTCACCATTCTGAAGGAGGGATGGGCCTATTTGAAATTGATTACATGTATAGATCTGCAATCATAGGACTGCACACATATCTGCTGACCTCACAAGACACAAATGTAGTGAAAGTTTTGAAACATGAGGAAAGTAAATCTAAGATGACTTCCCTTCTTAGTCTAGAAGAAGCATATAGGCGTCAAGCAGGAGTGGAAATCAAACCGCAAGTAGATAAAAATCAGGCAGCAACTGAATGTGCCAAAAAACAAAAGAAAGAATATAAGGTGAAGGGCCAGATGAGATGGTAGCAAATGTGGAAAAGGCATAAATATAGTTGCAGGTATAGAAAACTTCTGGAAGAACCTCATGTTGATCAGAACAAATGCAGGAGTGGTTAAGGAGAGGCAAATTCAAACCAAGAAATGAAAGGTTAATATTGGTGGCACAATATATTGGTTTACATACATGTTGGTTTACAAAGTCCACTGAATATGTGGGAGAAACAGACAAATGTAGGTTTTGTAAAACAGAACTAGAAACAGTTGCACACCTCATTGCTGGTTGTGACATACTAATGGCAGAAGGACTGTATACTGAAACACATAATAATGTTGCAAGACTGCTGCACTGGGGATTGTGCAAACATTATGGCACTGAAGTGGGTGAAAAACACTGGAAACATGAGCCACAGTGCAGCATAGAAAATTATGACGTCTACATCACATGGGATCACCCATTACTGACAGTTCAAAAGATAGATACTAGGAAACCAGATATAGTGGTCCATGAAAAGAAGACAAAATTAGCATTGATCATTGAAATTGCCACACCCAGTGATTACAGTGTCTTGTGTGCAAAGACTAATAAAATATTAGGATTTGCAGGTAGAAATGAGGAAGAAAGATACCCAGACAGTTCCAATAGTAGTAGGAGCAACGGGTCTTATAAAAAAAGAATCTCTAATCGTATTTAGATATGTTACCAACGTGTAACCCAAAACAAATTGCAGAAGGAGTCATTACTGGGCCCATTGTGGGAACTGTGAAGAGCATTTCAGTTGACGTCAAAGACTGAAACAACACTAATTTCATGAACTTTAATTGTACTTTGACTTAAGAATGGGGTAGCTTTCCGTCATGGCATTAGAAACCCAAAAGACTTGGAGAAATTAAAAAAGAGAGAAGTCAAAGTAGATCAGTGTGCTGATTTATTAATGACCAGCTTGACCATCATTATAGACTTCTCCAAGACTGCTTTCCTTGTGTTTGTTAATGACTTCTTATGGTCCATCCAACCCTCAAAATTACCCTATATCTAATACTGCCTTTCCAAAGAGGCTCATGTTCCTATTCACCACAGGTACAATGTCAAGTTTAGAAACAAACCTCTCTAATGCAACTCAGCTATAAACAAATTCTGCAATAAAAGGAAAAGCTCATAACCCTAATGAATATAACAAAAATGCAGCATGTTATAATCAACCTCGAAAGAGGTAACAAAGAACTCAGCTAAGATGAAATCCTGCAGCGCTAAATGGATAATCATGACACATTCTTAAGTTATGTACAGAACCTCAACTGCAGTACACAGCATTGCAGTGAGCTTATCTGTAATGTCATCATCCACTCACACAATGCAGATATAGCTAACATCGTTGCAGATAATTTCAGTTTCAACTTCTCCTGTCACCTCCAGACACCCCAATATAAAGTATCCAGCCCATACTTCCCATAAATCACCTCTGAATAGATCTTATAAGTGCTCTTCAGGACTGAAAGTACCAGATCTAAATGTCCAGATAACATATCAGGCTGTTTCCTGGTCAGCATAAAATGTCCCCCTAGCAGCCCTCCTCCTTAAACTAGTCAATCACAGTCTTTCTACCTGATACATGCCAACATGTCTAGAGTGCAGATGTAGTGGCACCCCCTTCAAAAGGCAGCCCCTATCATGGACCAAGGCAACAATAGACCTAGTTGCCTCATCAGAATCATTTGAAATGCGATGGAACATATTCTCATGAATTTCATAAACAGGGATTTAGGTGGCCTACACTTTCTAGATCCTAATCAGTTTGACTTTATAAAGGGTAGATCATGCCTATTAAACCTAGTTGACTTCTTTATCAACAAACTGGTCAAACTCAGAACAAATCTCTATATAATAAACTCCACTCTATTAGAGCTGTTAGCACATTATTCTTCAACAGACTTGTCACCAGTGGTGTACCCCAGTGCTATGTTTAAAGACCACTTCTATTTGGCATATACTCCCATTGCTCATAGGTATATACTAAGCTATTAACCACCATTGCCTTTATAAACCTAGCTATGTAATCCAACCCAGTTGTGTCCCTATGTATTATGGGCATTTATTAGGAAGAGATATGTTAGTTAGGAAGTTTCTAGAGGCTGTGTGTGTGTGTGTGTGGGGGGGGGTATTTTAGTTTGGGTATTATTGTCTTCCTCTGTGTATCAGAGACATGGGGCCAGACCCAGGGTGAACTTCTGATTTCCCATCCATTTGTTAAGGTTATGCTTAAATAGGGTTATGGATGAATTCTGCTTCACATGGATGGGGAGTATGTTCCAGAGTATGAGTATCCTCTGAGACACATATCTGTCTTGTCACCATGTCTTATTTATGTCACAAGCAAAATTTAAATTACCTTAGATCTAGTGGTTCTGATGCTGTTCATTTTACAATATGCAAAAGGTTCATCAGAGCTGGATCCGAGGATCTCTTGTATGTCAGGCATATATTACCCTCAGAAACCTGTAGGAAACAGAGTACAGAGATAGGTCTTTAAGGCAATATGTATAGAACAATGTGTTTATACCCTGGATTCTTCTGATAAGGAGCCTTTGTGGGTGTTCCAACTGTTGCAAATGTCTTGTCAAGTACATGCCGAAGGGGGCATTATACTCAATGATGGGTCTGATAAGGGCAGAATAAAGGGGCACTATGAATTCCTTGGACCTGAATGCCATGCCCTTACTTATAAGTTGGGTGACATAGAATGATTTTCTTACTACATTGGCCACATGTTGATCAAAGACCAGATTACTGCCTACCTATGTTCCCAGATCCCTGACTACTAGGTTAATTGTTATGAGTATCTTATTGATATAGTAATTAGCCTGGGTGGCAGTTTTCCCAAAAGTCACTACAATGGGAAAACTGTCACCCAGACTAATTATTCCATTGCATAAGATCCTCCTGATACAGGAGGGAGGTATTTAACTGCCACACTGTAACTGGACTCTTGATATAACATTATTCTCAGCTGGATCAAAGGCTGATCAGATGATGATCTTGTTTTGCCTGAGTCTGGATTATTCATGTGCAAAATATAAGGAATAAAAATTACCATGGGAATGTAAGGTCAGACTGCTTAGGGTTCTCACAGATTAATAGTCTAGTAAGTACATATCTACCTATGAACCTATCACCTAACCTTCAGTGTAAATCTCTCCACCCTCATCATCACCCTCACTGAGCTTCCTATTGAAAACAAATCCAGCATTCACAATGATTGATAAAAAGTGAGGGCTCCCCCTTGCCCCAGATTGTACTTCCTTCCTGCATCCTACAAATTCAAATCAAATACTAGGCTTTTAAGCACTTAATGTATTTGGATCTAGGACTGAATTAAAATCTTCCCTAAACTAAAGTACTCCTGGATATAATCAGTTTGGGTGAGCTCTTTGAAAAAAAAAACAAAAAAACCCCACTGAGGTATCCATGTTAGGGGCATATATGTTCTTTACTTCCATTTTAATCGTATCACACCTCACTGGAAGCATTTGTGCCATACCTCTAACTAATATGATATTGTTTGCAACCACTAGTTCTATATATGTCTTTTTATTAATACAGCCATTCTCACCATGCCTCATATGGACAAAGCCTAAAGTAATGGGGGAACAAAGGCCCAAAAATATTGCTCTTAAAAACTTAGAAAGTTGCTAGAATAACAGGATTTGTTTTAGCATGCCTTTTCTGATGGATACTAAGTCTAAAACCCTAATGTATGCCATTATTTAGTGAATTCAATCCTCAGTGATTTGCGAGAATACCACACGTTTTATGAGGAACACATAAAAATATGACAAAAAAATCTGGACATTCTGCAAAAATCTGGACAGTTGAGAGGTATGATCTCATTCACTTATTCTCTGCAGTTTCTATCATAATGGACCTGAACACCTGATCCATCTAGTCCCTCTGTAATGTCTGTACCAGAGACGGCTTAGACTCTTGTACTAAATAAATATGTGTACCTATCCTGTCCAAAAACACTAATAAATGGACTATCTTGACTAGGAATGAGAAGCCAGCCATGTCCCATATGACAAACGTCAAATTATGTGATCTTAAAACTGTGATGTAAATTACATTGTCAACATGAAATGAGGGATTGCTGACTAATCTTTACCAGATCAGTTCTTGTTGTCTTTCATTTCTCCACCATAACTTTAGTAGCATCTCTGTGAAGCCCAGTGTTTTAATAAAAAGACCTTTGAAAACAATTCAGCTTAATAACCATCAATGAATCCAACACAGATCTTTAAACACTCCACACCCATTTTATACCTCGTCGATTGTTTAACATAACACTTTGACATACCCAAGTCTTCTGCTATCATTGTTCTATCAAAGGAGTTTGATGTGCAGTAATACATACCCATTTTGTTACTCCTGACCTCTACTTGGTTAACTGCCCATAGCCCTACTATCCTGGTGGTAAGGTCTTCTCAGGTAATGAGATTAATACCATGGTGTCCCTTGCAGTGAAAGACATGTGCATGAATGTGTTGACATATTATATGTGTGTGTGTGTGTGTGTGTGTGTGTGTGTGTGTGTGTGTGTGACATATACATAGAACACACACACACACACACACACACACACACACACACACACACACACACACACACACACACACACACGAACATGCATGCACATGTGTGCACAAACACAGACATGAATGCTAAGTAAATTGCCCTGCTACCCATGTCAAAATTATCATTTTATTGGTGCTATTTGTAAACATGATGCTCAATTCTACAGGGCTGCTTCATAGTAATACCTGTGTATCATGGTCTTAGCAGTTCATAAACCTCCCTTAGATCCCTTCAGCACTCCATGGTGTAAGAACATACTCAACTGTGTACCTGGAGGAGTCAAAGTACATAGTTGGATCCGTAGTATGGTCTATGATTCATAATGTTAGAGTAAATAACTTAGAGCAAACCAATGTTCATCACTCTCTCTCTCAGTAGGTTGTAAATGTCATCACTATGGCAATTGTACATGATGCCACACTGAATTAGTGAGCTGTTAGCAGGGACTAAGGTTATGGTGATATTTGCTGGGCTGCCTAATGAATTGTTCACATCCACCAAATAATGCCAAAACTAGAGTCAAGATAGATAACATGCAAGTCACAATATTGCAGTTATGACTGGCAACTGACAGGTGGCTTTGCTGATATATTGGTATATCTGACATGTTTCTGAATCACCTTTGACTTTAGACTTTGGAGACTTTCACTGGTCTCATAGTCACTTTAAGGAGTTCTAAAGCCTATGATGTATGCTACACTACTGCAGCGATGACAACAGACCTTTATAATCCTGTACCTGCACTGGGGATAGAAAGACTTCCTGTCTGGTGAGGGGAGTAATGCTTTCCAAGTGATTAATACCTTGAAGGTTCGAGCTGTCAAAACTCTGCTGGATCCATTTCCCCATGAATCAGATGCAGCAGCATTTTGGAAACCTGTGCAGGACATAAACCAATGATTTTTATGTATACAGGTAACACTTCACTTCATAGTAACGCCTTGGATTTTTGTTTGTAAGTATGTATCCATGATATCTAAGGACTCTAAGAATGTCATAATAGTTGCGGGGTCTTAGGCATTGCACCTACCATTTGGATCCTGTATGTTATTTTTGTATATCAGTTCTGTGAGACTATTGCAGTTTGGCATAATTAAGGTAGTTATTTTCTCACTTGGGAGCACTGTGTTTATATATGTATCTACTACATTGTTATTTAACAGTAAAGTGTATTCATACACATGGTTAATAAGACAGTGTGAATAGATTAAAACAGTATGTAAATTGCTGAATCTACTGTTCTCATATCTTAGCAAAGTCTGAGTGGTGAAATCTGCACAATGGATCAGCGAGGCTGTCGGGTGCATGATGCTTTGTACAGCCCATGTGAGGTGTACATGTTCAGGAAATATGGCTACACCACAGAACTAGACTAAATGTGTAAGGAAAAATAGATCTGTACCCTACTTATTTTTAGATATAATTCAACAGATAGAAGCAGATGCTTTTATTGCTGTGTGGAAATCAGTCTGATGTGATGAACATATTACATTGTTGGTTGGAAGAATACAGAGATGTTAGTGCATGAGTTCATTATGATGTATGTTTAGAGGCAATAGTATGAATATGTGGGTTAAAATAAAGTATGTTTGCTGCATGTGTATAGTAAAGGTACTGTACTTCCCTGGGTTTCCACTGACGAGACATGTTCTACAGTCTTTTTAGTATATGTGAATAATTAATACTTCTTTTTACTGACTGTCTTGATTTGTTCTTCTTTATAGTCCTCTGTATATAACACATGTAAAAATGGTACATATACATAGCTGTAATGTATATTAACAGTGAAATGTATGTATATGTAGTAAATGCATGTCCTTCATTTAAAAAGTGCAAATGATGTTACTGTAAATGCTCCTTCACAATGGATATATTTATGATGCAGAATGACCTAATGATGAGGTGCTGGACAATTGCGTCCTGCTTGGTGATGCATCTGAAGCACTGCTCTTTTCCCTTTCAGCTGCTGCAAACAGATGTACGAACACACAGATGCGCTACTGAAGAATGGAGCATCTACCGCTAGACAGGGGTAGTTGTTTATAAGTATATAACAGAGCATATGGGTAGTTGTTTACAAGTGTACCTGTATAGCACAGCATACATCAGTTTCATATAGAGGATTAATGGTTTGAGCTGCTAATGAGCTTCATCCTATAGTCTTGCGGTTGAGTCCCTTGGCCTTGATTTTCTTACTAAATGACAAGGAGCACTAGGCATCTGTTTCCTCATGGCTTTACCTGGTTAACAAATAGTTAAAGCAAAATAAATAAATAATAAAACAAGCCTAACCTTCTATTGCCAGTAATGCATATGTTGTTGTAGGCTACTGCATGCTTGGTTAAACTGTACTGAGATTATGAAGTGATGTCATTAAGATGAATAGAATGGATAACAGCCATAATGTTGTGGCTATGTATTTCCTTGCTGTTTCAGTGAGCTAAGACTTAACCCTATAAGAATTCCTGGTTTCAATATGTTGTATTTATAATTTGAGCTATGTGCTGATCAAATTTCACCTTATTATCTATTATGGCTCATAAACGTTTGATATGTGTTACTTGTTCTGTCTTGGTATTCTCAGCTGAGTGAATTGTAAAGATCGGCTATACAGCTGCTAAGTGTCTGGGAAGAAATAGCATTCATTTTTGTCTTCGCAGGATTATGTATGAGCTGAGCATTAGCTAATTATGTTTTAATGGAGGAAATGATAGTTTTGTGATTTCAATTTTGCAGATAAGTGTTGCATCATTTGCATACTGAACTATGGTGGCCTGCTTTGCAGCAGTGTAAAGGTCAATTGTGAAAAGCAAAAATAATAAAAGAGTCTAGAATTGATCTTTGGGGTACACCTACTGATACAGGTAAGTAGGATAACTAATCATCTTTCTACTTTGCTGAGTGAGCTTTAGCTGATAAATAACTATGAAACCATAGAAGCGATGAGCTTGAAATGCCAACAGAATTTAATGAGGCACTGTATTGAATGCAAAGAGAACTGAGACAAGTTTTCCAGAGTTTCTGTTGAGTTTAACTATACTTGTGAAATTCACTAATGGAGTGGTGCTGGTAGTACTGTGGTTTTGACAAAAAGTGTGTTGTGTGGACGTAAGTACATTGCTGTCAGTTTGGTATTTGAGAAGTTGAAATGTATTTTTCAAGAACTTTCGAAAGAGGAGTAAGGACAGCTATGGGTCTGTGGTTTGAGAGTTCCATGGAAGTCCCACCCTTATGTAAGGGTGGTATGTAACACTTCCATGGCTAATGCCAGCTGTGTTTTACAATGTGAGGGAGCCGAGTTTTACATAATGATAATAATAATAATACATTATTTGGAGCTAGTATAGTAGGTTTTATGTTATTGAGAATTCTTTTTATGGCGTGTTTTGTTGACCTTTCAATAGTTATGTGTCTTTAAGTAAAGTTATTACACTGATGAGACTTCAATGTGTTAGCTGTTAGTTTGTTGGAAGTGAACTCAGAGTAAGAGCAGAATGAATAATTTAGGGTCTATATTAAATCAGTGAACGCTTAAAATAGCGAACGCTGATTTATCGACCCTTTAATAGAGAAAGCTGACAATCCCGAAGACACGGAACAGAGATTTGTTTTCCCAGGGAAAAAAAATTGCTGGGCCATTTTCGGGACTTTGCCATTTTCTCCACTGTGGTACGATCTCGGGGTTGGTATATTTAAGTGTGGGGGTGTGAAGCACCCCACTTCATTTTGTATATTGAACTTTTTTTTGTGGAACAGCGATTTTTTTCCCTGGGGAAAGAAATCACTCTTCTGTGTTTTTGGGATTGTCAGCTTTTGTTCTTAAAGGGCCGATAAATCAGTGTTTGCTATTTTAAACATTCACTGATTTAACATAGACCCAAAATTCATAGGTTCATAGGTTCATTGAGAACTGCTATCAACTAAAGAATCATTTTAAGCCTAGCCAAGCTTACCCCATATTTACTAAAATATTGCTAACATGTCAATACTCCAAGGAAGTTTACAGCTACAGGCTTGTACACATTGAGAATTTACAGACTGCCCCTGTCCATTAGCAACATAGATGCCAAATCATGTGTAAATTTGAAATTCATCTATTGGGTCAAGTTACGTTTGAATAGGGTTAAGGATGAGCTTTGCTTCACAAGACTGGGAAGCTTGTTCCAGAGAAGGAGTAATATTTGAGACACATGCCTCTTCCTCCAAGATGTTCTGTTTATGTTGCAGAAGAGGTTTAAGTCATTAGATTGGGTATTTCTGATGCTATTTGTTTTGCTGATATGCAACAAATCAATCAATGAAGGATCATAGGATGCCTTGAAGACTAGGCGTAGATCATCACACACCAGTCTGTAGGAGGCCAAGCAAAAGGACAGGGCAGGAGTTATTTACTCCCTCTATTCTTTTTGTGAGGAACCACTCTGGTCTGTCAAGCTGCTGCCTGGTCATTTACTTGTTCACTGGTGTATTGTACTCAATGACTGGTATGATAACAGCTGACTACAGCAGAACACTGACCTCCTTGGACCTGGATGTTATGCCCTTACTTATAAGTTGTGCAAAATAGAATGATTTGGCTTATTTTTCCAAGTCTGTGCAACCTCAGAGTTCAGGTTTAGAGACTGGGGTTTTTGGGTACAACTCCCATGTTGGTGGTGCAGGGGCTTATGACTTCATGCATAAATTATATTTTGAAATTTTTAGACTACTTTACATTGTGAAATTAAGTAACTCCTTTATAATGTGATGTAGATGTTTAGTTTCTGTTGTAAATTTCAGCTAAGACAGTCATAATTTTATTATGAATGTTATTTGTCTTTGGTGTTACATGCCTGCAGTGTAATAATGTCTTGTTGTATTGGCATTCAGCCCATAGTGTGACGATATGTAAATCGTTAAACCATACAAGTCTCCATAGCTGACACATAATGTAAACAATAATTGTGTATTGTACATACCTCTCAATGTCTTAGAGCAAGAAATCTGGACAAAGCCTGACAAAATGGGAGGGACAAAGGCCCAAAAATAGGACAGATTTTAAATATTCATTTTATAAACTTGCAAAGTTGATAGAATAACAGGGTTTGTTTTTAACATACATTTTCTGAAGGATTTGAAGCCTGAAACTTACATGTGTCATTATTTAGTGACTTAAATCCTCAGATCATCCCAATGGTTTGCCAGAAAACCTCAAATTTTATGAGGAACTGGGCCAAAAATATAACAAAAGATCCGGACATTCTGTGAAAATTTGGACAGTTGAGAGGTATTTTGTGTTGGTATGGAATATAGGCTTTAAAGTAGCACCAATGCTATTAAATAAAGAAAGCAAATCAATAAGTAATACATGAGAAAGATTGGCCTTACATTTAACTGCACCCAAATATGATTTACTCTGAACACCAAAAAGTAGAGTTATAGCTTCTAGCTTCCCAGGGTTTCATTCATCTCAATTTGATCCCACTGCCTATCAGTGTTATCCACAGTAACTGCAATTTAGCTAAACTACAACACACACACACACACACACACACACACACACACACACACACACACACACACACACACACACACACACACACACACACACACACACACACACACACGCGCATGCACGCACGCACGCACACACACACACACACACACACATACATTTTAGTGCTACTATCCTCTTTGCTGCTTCCACGGTAGTTTACTGCCATCATACAAACCAGCCTAGCACACCAAGACTACAAGTAACTGCACCCTTCTTAAAAATGAGCTAACTGTAATATAAAATTGCATTGCAGTTAGCTAAGCAGTCTCTCTCTCTCTCTCTTTCAAAGACAGATACCAACAATGATGACAGAATAGTACAGTGTAGTCACCGTTATATCAATTATTAAACATCCAGTCACAACCTTTTAAAACTAAATAAATAAACATTTTATGAAATTAAATTAAGCAGTTCCATTTAAGAAAAACATATATAAGCAGATTGCACACAGGACTATAAAATTACAAGTTTTAAATAGATATATAGTATTAGAAAAGTTCTGACTAATCAGACAATTAGTTCTGACATTAACTCTAGCTACATACTTACTGAACACTGTTTACCACTACCTACAGAATTTAAAGTATCAACAGGTAAAGAAAAATGGAAGCAGAGCAGCAAAAGATCTTTAGGTACTCACATCCAAGTAAAAAGCATAGCTGGCCTTAGGCATAGGCCAACTAGGGGGCAGCCTAGGGCACCGCTCTTGCAGGGTTACTTTTCCAGTAATCTGGATGGTGTTGGTAAACCAGGATGGGGTACAGAGTGGTGTGGAGGGCACTGTGGAGCCCTTATGCCTAGAGCACCATTTGACCAAAGGCCAGCCCTGGTAACAAGTAACCTGAACATGCTGTTGCTCTAGACTTATCAGAAGAAAGTCAGTTAGCCTGAACGCATAGGCACCGGAAGCTGTTGAAGACTGGGGGGGGGGGTGAGGGTGAGAGGGGCACTTAGTGATCTAAAAAGGGCAGTTTTTTACAATTATTTACTACCACAACACTGTGGGAATAAAACCCACAGCCTTCTGCATCAAAAGTAAGGCTACTACCTGTTGTGCTACTAACAATGCAAACAGACTCAAAATAAGCAGCACTAAACTTCTCTTCCTCTGAAGCTAGAACATTTTTTCATTTATTTAACGTTCGTTTACCAGGAAAGTCAAACTTGGAACAAAGCCAATTTTCAGCAGAGGCCCAGGGAGAAATGCTCCAGACGCACATCTTTGGAACATGGGAGGAAACCAGAGCATCCAGAGGAAACCCACACAAACACAGGGCGGACATACAGAGTCCACATAGAAGGCACCCTAGCCAAGAATTGAACCAAAAACCTCTTGCTGTGAGGTGACAGCACTACCACTGCACCATCCACTTGACATAATGAAAGTTTTCAATTTCACAGCATAAGGCATCTGGAAAAAGCCAAAATTTATTTGTTTGGGGGGGAACAAAGGCCCAAAACCAGGGACATGTTTTAAATATTGCTTTTATAATCTTAGAATGTTGTTAAAATAGTATTTTGTGTTACCATGTGTTTCAGAAAAGATAGGAAGACTGAAACGTAAAGGGCTATCATTGTTTAGTGAATTACATTCTTAATGATTTGCCAGAAAACCACAAATTTTAAGAGGGACATATCAAACTCTCTGGATCAGAAGTGGTGGTGTGGGTAGAGAATGCAGGCTGCTGTACCTAAGGTACAGGGTTTGAGCTTGAGTAATCCTTAACCAGCAGCCATAAGTGACTGTGACACACACACACACTTACACTTTTAACAAGTGCAACGGACCTCTGCTAGACAAGTGCAATGGACCTCTGCTAGACAAGTGCAACGGACCTCTGCTTGACAAGTGCTACGGACTTCTGTTAAACAAGTGCTGCTAAACTGGCACAGCTGGCACTGCCTCATATCATCACATGGAATATGAACATTCCATAACTGACAGAAGTACAGATATAGAGAAATACTGAGAGAACAGGTTGAGGTGAAGGCCCTCACTTGTAGGGTGTGTTGGCATGTACATGCACTAAGTGTGGACTTACAAGAGGAAACTGCAAAGGTTAACACCCTGTCTTTAAGATGACATAACCTACTCGTACAACTGCCCTAGCTGTGCTCAACACCTCGATCTTCAGTATCCCCTGACTACAGAGCAATAACATGTCTTTCCAGCACATCCCACCCCCACCCCAAAAGAGGAAGCAGGCAATGCCTTGTAACTCATTTCCTTTGTTCCACACTGGTTTCTCCAACACTCAGGCTACTAGCCAAACCAGGGTCATCTATGTCAAATGTCCAAGTAAGCCACACAGCCGCAATGGTGCTTTCCCCACAGAATTTTAAAAATGGTGTACATACATCTCAATGAATCAAGGACACTTTTAAAATATCACTATTAACCTGAAGCACTGACAGAATAAATCAAATGTGAATTAATATACATTTTTGAAGTAAAAGAAGTTTATAATTATTAACAGCAATGCACCATCTTTTTTCCAAAAGTCACCAGTGACAGCAGGAATTATGAGGGTCAGAGCTAAAATCTGAGTCAAAATCAGAAACAGTTGAGAGGTATGGCGGTGAGAATTTTAATAGAACTTCTGTTCAAGATACTTATGCATGGTGATCATTTTGTTTCCCCCACCCCCTTTACTGCTACACATCTCAAAACTGTTGCGCTGTATTTGCATTCGAAATCCACTTTCATTTTTTGTTTTCTAAGGACAAACCTAAACAAAGTAAACTACATATTACTACAAATACCAACCAATTCTAAATTCATGGCAAATCTGAGTAGACAGTAATTTGCAATAACATAACACAATCACAATCAAACACAAACATTTTCAAACAAAATCGTGACTCTCTTTCTTTAAAAAATACTGCAACAATAAAGTTTAAGACATAATTTACTTATCACTCAGCCACACGAGTATAAACACCCTTTACATTAGTTTTGTTAACTTGCATGGTGCGGTAAACAACTTTCCAGTCAAACACAACAAAAGTAATCCACTACTGCTATATACTATGTATCTGTTTATGTGCATCTTATGCAACAGGATGTACGTTAATGCATTAAAACTTTCAGGTTAATTCAAACATATTAAAATCTGAAATGATGGGAACAGCAAAGCAACACCCATTCAAACTTCTGCAAAACACAGAAACACAAATTTGCTGTACTGATGAACTATGACAAACTTTGCCAAATCTACCCTCTGAAACATGCCAATCTAAAAAGAACGCGCATTCCTCTGGAAGCCAACTCTTCAACTTAAACATATGGTTATAATGTGTTTTACCTGGAACGAAGCCAGAGGTAATGAGGACTGGGTGTCCAAATTAAGGGATTTTTTTTTTATATTACCTGTATTCAGGTAGAAAGCTAATAAAATGGCAAGCTTTCTATCAGCACTCATTTTTTTTTCCCTGTAGGGTATTAGTTAGCTATTGTAACGTTATTTTATTTGCCACAACAACTCAGATTAGATGAGGGGAGATTCACCTCGTAAGTGGCCTTTATTGCAAGTTTTAAGTCTGTGTTTTCTCCGTTCCACACTGAAATGGAATGGAATGCATTCTGTGTTAAGCATATACAAACGTAAAGTAATTTATTTTAAATGTGCTATGAGTTTCCTGGTTGAAGATGGAAGTTTGAGGGCTAGGGGGAAGAGCAAACGTTGCAAATTCTGGGCAGCATTTGAGAGCCATGTTTCAGCTATTGATATTATTCACCTGAAAATGTGAGCAACGTGATTTGCATTAACCCTTTTCCCCATCTGTCAAGCTCAGCTGCTTAACAAGTGCAATGGACCACACACACAGTGCTTAAAAAGTGCAAAAGACCTCAGCTGCTTAACAAGTAAAACGGAGCTACCTCTAAGCCTGCATAACCAAAAACGGAGCTTCCTTTCCAGCACATAACCAAAACACATAAAATCTCTCTCCTTACTATGAAAGAGCTTCCTTCCAGCACATAAATGGAGCCTAAGAGAAAAAATATTTCCTTACTGTATCTCTGGCAACAGAGGCTTGATGTGGAATCCATTTCCGCGCACTTTTGTGTGTTTGAATGTCGTGTCTTTGGCGGCAGAGGCTTGATGTGGAATTCATTTCCACACACTTTCATGTTTGAATTTCATGTTAGCGTGCAATGCAAGCATGAGTCCGCCTATAGTTCTTACAGCTGTAAAAGTGGGAGGGTGCTCCTTCCCCCTCGCTCTATGGTTCCGGCGCCTATGGCCTGAAGAGCCCTAAGTGTGTCCTGTAGTGAGACATCACTGCATAGTATTTAGTCAGCACAGTTCCTTCCACTCAGTCTCCCTGTCAAGGAGTCTATGATAATTTCCCTCCTTATCAATGAAATCCAAACAGACTTTCTAGAATGTCCCAGCTACATGAGCTAATACATCAAGTGACAGAGAGTATGTGATTTAGCTTTGCTGAATATGCACTCATATGTGTGTGTGTGTGTGTGTGTGTTCACGTGTGCAAGTGTGTCTTCCCCAGAGGAAAAAAGGCAAAATACCTTTTATAAATTACACTTATTTTGCTTCATCATCACAAAAAAGCTGCAATGTTTGCAACCCTTAATGAGGATATTTAACATTACTTGTATGGGATTAACACAAAGAATCTATATCTTAACAAATGAAGTTTGGATGTGAAAATTGAAAAATACAACCCTTTCAGTTTTTTAGTTCTGAGTAGCACTGTATGAATTATACATATTAATAATAAAGCTTTTTATTAAATAAATTTACTCGTACATGATAATATTCATGTCAAGTATAAATGATTAAAATGTACAGAAAGGAGCCAGTAGATGTCCATGCATATAATGTGCCCATCCCACAATTATACCTCAGATGGGTCTTTCACATTTTCTTGAAGCAACATTGCTCATGTACTACATGCCTGGCAGTATTATCTTAAGGACACAACTGTTGACATATAAAATGAGTGATGCATAATCAAACTAACCTTAAGTAAAAAAAAAGTGTATTTTTTTCAGAAAGGCAGAGTCTACCTCCATGTGCTCCACAACCCCATTAATTATCTATCTATCCATATATATATATCTATATCTATATGTCTGCATACCTATAACTGTATATCTATAGCTATTTAGCTATATATGTATATGTATATATATATATATATATATATATATATATATATATATATATATATATACATATACAGACTATCTGTGAAATTGTGCTGGTTGCACTGACATGGAGAAAGAGCAGAATGCACCTTAAAATGCATTCTTCCATTCGTTTCTCACAGTGCAATCCCAATGCATAGTCTAGCACTATATTTATTATGTGAACCATGCTGAGAAAAAACGACACATAAGTGCTGTGAATATAAAGAAAGATATGCAGTTAGGTGCACTAAAGCACTATTATACTGTTTGACCTGTGTTTAAACTACGAATGTAGTATATTTCTATAGTCTGCTAAGTCACATTGCTAACTTGTTTGGGTAGGTTTGCTACAATAAATATTTTATAATACATATTGCTGATGCTTATCTCATTCAAGTCATGACTAGGCTGGTAACTGGTGATGTGTTTCTGCAAATCTGTGTCTACTAGGCACACCCTGATTGAGGCACTGAGCAGATCATTCTACAGCTCACTGAATGATTCAGGAAGAAAACACAGTGAAAGTGGGCCAAGCATACCTAAGTACTCATCTTCAGATGACAGTATGTAGACTGTAGACAGATACCACATGCAGACACAGAGAATGGCTCTGTGTAAGAAAAACTCACTGATTTGAAAGGCTTCACTAAAGAGAGATCAATTGTGTGTGTGTGTATGTGCATGCAAACTTGACTGGTCTAGAATCTTAAAAGGCAGAAATGAGAAATCCCTATAATTACTAATGTTAGCATCACTACAAAGCTGAGGAAAACTGCTTATAAAATAGCAGAAATCAAGATGCACACATCATGCTCAATGAAGGGATTAGCAGGTTAATCCTAGTCTGAACTATGAACAAAACCACAATAACAGCTCTGATATAGTAAATAGCTTGTAAGGTTTGACACAAAGGTTCAGTATGAGTTGAATATCTGAAAAATGTGAACGTCTTTAAAGAAATCATGTACTAGCTTAGTATATTTTGATTTTTCTGTGCAAAAAATGATTGCTTGCCAGTTGTGCAGTTTGACCTTAGAGGTTATAAAGTGCATCATCCTGTAATAATCAGATTACTTGTTGAAGAAGATAAGGGTGTATACAAAATTTCCTATTTTCAGCAATATGTTTTGCTAGCGTTAGCATATACCCTTCTTTATACACAACAGTTACTGCTTGAGAGTTGTGTCCTATAAAAAAAACATAAAAACTGACAAATATACTGAGATTTTAGGAAAATAATTATTTTCTAACATTCTTCTGATTGTTGTACAAACCAGTTTTTCTTTATGTGAAACACCTTATGATACAAAGCAGCTTGCCAGTTAATTGCTAGTTACCTGTGAATCAAAGGCTAGGATGCACTGGCTTGCACTGCCCACTCTCCAGATAAGCTGATGTCTACTCTACTCCCACTTAAAGGAGTCAATGTGTACATATGCAGCTAATAAGAGCTAATAAGAAATGGTCTAATAAACTCATGACATTTTTTTAATAAACTAGATTTATGATGAGGACTTTTGTTAAAAACAATGTAGTCATACTGCTTTATGGGTCTCGAAAGGCAGAACTCTTCTCCTGCACATACACAAAAGTGATAGTAGGGAATCTAAAAT
This sequence comes from Protopterus annectens, assembly GCF_019279795.1. Classification (NCBI taxonomy): domain Eukaryota; kingdom Metazoa; phylum Chordata; order Ceratodontiformes; family Protopteridae; genus Protopterus; species Protopterus annectens. Next base: position 1,715,235,000 of record NC_056737.1, read on the forward strand.
TGAAAATCTGTGTATTGGTGATGCTTTACAAATGACTTCCTGAATAGGATAAGTATGTTTTTCATGTTCAATGCTGTTCTATGTGTAGGGTTAGAGTAACTGTAGCTTGCCAATAACTACTATAACTTTTTGTATTGTTGCAGTTATTTACTGGAATCTCATGCTGTGTTGGGTTTAGACATGTAATTCGATAGCTGCAAGGGAATGTCTCTGGTGACCATATGAATAACATCACATAATGCAGAGGCACAGAAGTGCTGGAGGTAGTTTTGCCATTATAAAACAGTATGAAAAAACTCTGAAATTGTTATTTTATGAAAAGAGGCATTGTAAAATATAAGGGGGAGGGGGGTGGTGCTGTCCCCTTAACCTCGCTCAGAAGCTTTATTTATTTAAGAAATAAAAAGTACTAAAGGCAAGGAATTAAGGATGATGGCAGCTCCCCTTACATGTTAAGATGGTAATAAACTCACTTCCAATAATTTACAAACACGACACGTTTGATTTTATTGTATTTCATTCTTTTGCTTTTGTTTTTACATAAAGAGTTAACTGAATTGTGCATTTTGCTGTTAGACCTATTGTGTGAACATCATGTAGATTTCTCGCAAAGCTACACAATGTTTACTTAGTGCTACAAGCAGCAGCACTAATTGCATATGCATGCTGCTCTTCACGTCAACACCAATACAAGCAAGTTTTCATGGCCAGCAACAGTGCTGGTGGCCAGGAAAACATGTTTAGCAGCGTGAGCACACACAGTAAACAAACAAGCTTGCCTATAGGCAAACCTGTTAAATGTGCTCACACGGACAGCACAAACATCTACATAAGGGAAATAATGCATGCTGTACATAGGCAGCAAAAGTGTACTGAGTGTACTGTACACATAAATGTAACATATGAATACAGTAATAAGTAAGAGGGGGTGTGAAATGGCAAGGGCAGCTACAATACATGGATTACCAGACAGGAAAAGTGAACTGAGGACAGTGAGCCCAGAAATCACAGAGATGTATACAGAAAGATGTCAAAGGGGAGGGTGAATGTTCCAAGTCTAGTATGATAATTGATGTGAAGGTGTTTATGTCACAAAGACAATTTTGTAATAATAAAATTTTTCAATAGATACGCCAGAATAATTAATGGCAGTCACACTTCCTGATCAAATATAGGTAAATAAAAGGGTCTATATTAGAAGCACAAAAAGACATAGGGCTGGATTCACGAAGGCTTGCACGGAGTCTAAGAGTAGTGTAAGACTCCATGCAGCCTTCGCGATCCAGGAACAGCCCAAAGTCCGTGTAAGAGACAAGCTAAAACGGCTCTTACACGGAGTGGGCGTGGATAAGCTAATCACCTCACTTGCAGCTGAATAGCATGCAAATGAGGATGATTAGTGATCCAGGAAGCCCAGAACAGCCCGTGTAAGAGCCGTTTTAGCTGCAGAAATGTACTCAGTTGACAACTGAGTACGTTTCTGCAAAAACCGCAATGGAGCCATGTCAGCTCCAAATAAAGGATGCATATGTGTCAGGCAGCATGCCAATGGCCAAATATGTGGCCATTGGCAAGGTAACCTGATGCAAATATCTTAAAAATATAATTTTTTTTTTCGGCGATCGCCAATGTTTAAACCCAGCGCAGCCCCGTGCAAACGGGCTGCGCTGTATAAAACATAAAAACGAAGGTTATAAACCCACAAATGTGGGTTCTATGCAATACATGGAATGTCAATGCAGAGACCAGCAGACCAAAACCAACATGGCCACCGTGTAGTGGTTGCTAAGGGGGGAAGCTGAGTCTAAGACATGTAACTAAGCATTAGTAGGCAATCTGATGCAAATGAGTGTTAGGATACTGAATTCCACTGTCACATAGCAAATGAGCACAGTCTGAGTAGTGTAAGAGTTACAGAAGGGGGAGGAACAGAGTAGGAGATAGGTGACATCACGGGGGAATTGTAGAAAGAAATGCAGTTCATTGGAGGTCAGAGTTACATGACAGATGTCAGACAGATATCATGGAAAGAGGTGTGCCACTAGATAAGCATGAGAAAGTCAAGAAATGGAAGGTGTACACTGTTGCCTACACCCAAGTTTCTTGCAGGGTGTGCATCGCAGGCGCCATGAAGCGAGTAAGACAGTGTGCGCGTGTAAGGCAGACTGAGCATGTGGGAGCGTGTTGGGAGATGTTTAACACTGTTTGCTGGTGTGCAGCGTTTAACCCGAATAAGCAGATTCTGAACTGTGTAAGCATGTGTGCGTGCGTGTAAGCCACTGTGAGCGTGTTTCTGCTGGTTTGCACACAGCTCCTCCCTGAGGAAACAGAGAGGAAAAAGGAAGCAACAGATTTAGTAGGAAGCTAGCAGGGAATACTGCTGGAGCTAGCAGGTGAAAACAATTAGAAGCAGGCAATTACACAGGCAGAATAGTAGCCCAGCCCAGCACTTAAAACTCTGCAAACAGCAGTGCAGGATGTTTCTCTCAAGAGACACTGCAAGACAGGAGTTAAGTTATTAGAAGTGAAAACTGAAAAAGCTGAACTCAGAGCAGAAATGTTAGGGGCTGCCATAGCTGTCATAATGAGACATAGGCGACTTGCTGAGGGTGGTGACAATGCAGATGGTGCCAGACAACCCACACTGAGGAGACGGAGAAGAGTGTACAGGCCCAGGGTCACCTACCATGGGTTACATGAGCTGGAGATAGTAGAGTGCTATAGAGTGGACAGAGACCTCCTGCAGCAAATAGTGGAGCTGTGCAGGCCACACCTCACACACAGAACCAACAGAGGTGGACCCATCCCAGTGGAAACCAAGGTATGTGTTGGCCTAAGAATACTAGCAACAGGTACCTTCCAGAGACCAACTGGTGATATGATGGGGATATCACAGGCATCAGCCTCCAGGGTACTGCACCAGTTCCTGGATGCCATGTCAGCACATGTTGGTGATCATGTATATTTCCCCAATGCCCATGAGGTATTGGCCAGCAATATGCGTCTCTTCCAGCAAATAGCGGAATACCCTGAGGTAGTGGGTGCAATAGACTGCATGCACATATGCATCAAAGCACCAGCCGGTGAGCAGGGTAGGGCATACATCAACCGCAAGGGCTTCCCCTCCATCAACTGCCAGGTCATGTGTGATGCCCAGGGCATAATAATGAATGTGTGTGCTGGCTGTCCTGGGAGCTACCATGATTCCCACATCTGGCATTTGACGCAGCTGTACCAGACATTTGCCAATGGGGACATCCCACATGGACACCTAATGGGGGATGCAGGTTATGCACTGGAGCCATGGCTGATGACACCCATCAGAAACGCACACACACCTGAACAGGAACGCCATAATGAGGCACACGCACAAACACGTAATGTAATAGAGCATGTGTTTGGGCTGCTCAAGTCACAGTTCTGGTGTCTGGACACATCTGGTGGAGCCTTGCAGTACACACCAACTACATGTACCCAAATTGTCATGGTATGTGCTATGCTACATAATATGATCTTGCGAAAACAGCTGCAGCAGGACCAGCATAGGGCTGGGCCAAACAGCCCCCCACCATTGCCAAGGCCATCACAGGCAGAGCGTGACTCGGAGGAGGAACAACCTGAGCCTGCCCCAGTAGGCAGAAGGAGGTGTGCCCAGTATGCCCTGGCCTTGGCAAAGAGGCAACGCATAGCACATACACTGGCTCAGTAGGAACTCTGGGAATGATACCCCCTCTGACTCACTCAAATAATAACATGGATGCCTACAATGACATGACCTGCTCACAAACATGTACAGGGAAGTGTAATATGCGCATCCGACAGAGGCAGCCCTGCAGCACCACCTGAGGCATGAATGCCATGTGTTAAGTAATGTAACACCATGTACTATATGCACACCTGAGGACCCTGACTAACATCCTACCCTCACCAAGCATCATGCCACAATATGACAATGAGATGATCAAGTGCAATAATTGACTGAAGTATCGCAGTTAGTCAAAGGGGATCCAATGTGTGCCAGTCTGGGATGACATGCTGAGCATGACATGATGCTCCACCTGCTAGGACTGGCATGCACCTATCAGTGCAGGCCGTATGGATACTGGCAAAGGCTGTTGTTACCCACAGTGTGCCCTGAATAGGTAAGGCTCAAAACACAAACCTATCTCCATAGGTATCAGAAGGGATAAGAATAAGATAAGGGATAAGTCGAAACAGCAAGATGCATGCAGTCTAAACCCAACCAGTATGGAGAATGTTGATATCTGAGCTGTAACAGAAAACTGAGTCAAGGCTCACAACAGCACCCTAACACTACCAGGTTACACCTCATACTGTGCTGTACAGCCTCAAAACATGGAACAAGCTACAAAAGGAGGGTGACTAGCAAGAATTGTCAAGGATAACCACACCCCCATGTTGGTACCACAACAAGAAGCAGCATGGACTAGCCATGGTCAAGTAACAGTGGCTAAAACTGCCCCCCAGTTTATAGCCTGCTACAGACTACTGTCCCAACACCAGGAACTGCACCTGGCCTATGCTGGAATACATGAATATATCAAGTCCTCCAAACCACATTATATTGGGTGACTGAAAATACCCAGACATAGACTGGGAGCATTATACTAGCTCCAACAGTGTAGGACAAAAGTTCATAGAATCCATAAACCAAAAGGCCCAGGAACAACGTACCACTCCCACAAGAGGGGTAAGCAAACTGGATGTGATAATCAGCAACATGGGTACTGGATGGCAAGACGAGAAGTGTATTGCTCACTGGTAAAACCAGACCATAGAGTAATCACACTGGATATATGAATCCTGACCACAGTCCCCGGCCAGAAAACCACAGTGGAAAACATGTGTAAAGCAATATTTGCACTCCTCCAAACTGATGTGGAATCCATTAAAGGTCCTGTGCAGGTGCAAAATATGGGCCACACCTCAGAACCTGTAATACAGCCATTCCATGAACACTGCCAGGAATGCTTGGATTATGCAATCCTAAATTAAAACAAGACACAATGCCATACACGCAGGCATCTGGCATGGTGGACACCAGCCATAACCAAACCATGCAAGAGAATGAGGAAGCTACTACATGATAGAGAAAACATAAACAATGAAGTAATCACTGATCAGTAGTATGGCAATAAAATCTGTCCACACATACAATCCACTAAGGCCAGCCACAACAAGTTGAATCTGTGAATCCTGAGGCAATGTTACACCTGCCCCAAGTACACAGACAACCCCAACTCCACCCAAGAAATACAAATATATGTGAGAGATGCAACCATCTATCCAAACTGGAGGCTGAGCTCCCTCAACTCAGTACTCCCAAAACTAGTCAGGAGGAGAAGGTAACCACACACACCACAAACACAGTCCCACATAGACCTATCACAACTGCAAACCAAACACATAAACACAGAAAAACATTCCCGGAGGCACAAATTACAAACACAGCACACCAACAGAGGCCTCTAAAGCAGACACCCAATCAAACAACCTCCAAACATAGCACATGCAACACATAGTACTCAAAGCTGGTGTGCCAAACAGTCACAGGCCAGAAGGAGAAACAACATGCCTGATACAGTTGTAATAGGTGACTCCATAGTCAGACACACTGCTGTCCTGCACACCAGACTGAACAAGGGAAAGGGTACAGTAAGCTGCCTGTAGGCTGCCACAATACGCCACATAACAGAAGTATGCAGGTCACTCCAAAGCAAGTAGAAATATGATGCAGTCATAGTCCATGCTGGTGTGAATGACCTGAGATGTACCTCCCTAGACTACATGAAAAGAGACATAGATGAGCTCTCTGATTATGTAGTCCAGGCCGGTATGACACTCACTGTTTGCAGCATCCTACCCTTACCAAGAATAATGCCACAGTACAAACACGGAATGATCAGTCATAGCAAGTGGCACACTTACTGGTGTCATTCCAAGGGGATCAATGTCTGTCTGCTTGGGATGTCATGCTTGACAAGCCACGCAGCTGTTCTTGGGATGGCTTGCACCTGTTACCCCTGGGCGTCTGGATATTGGATAAGGCCTTTGCCACCTCCATAGAGCCTTTTGTAGGCAAGGCTGAAAAGACTAACCCACCACCCTAGAAAACATAAGTGGAAAGAAACATAAGGGTAATGCTGACCAATGTCAGATGTGTAAACCCCAATATGCATGCTCCCAAGGCCATCCCCAGTATGGAGAACATCGATGTCTGTGCAGTGACAGAAACCTGCTGCAAGCCTCCTGACAACACACCAGCACTACCAGGTTATACCACATATCATGTGTCATGGCCCCAAAACCTGGAACAAAACATAAAAGGAGGATGAGTATCCATATTCAGCACAGACACCCATACATCCAGGTAACTGACAATGCACAAGGCATTGGAGTCCACCCATGTGCAACTAACTGTAGGCAAGACTGCTGTACAGTCTGTAGCATGCTACAGACCACACTCTCACACACAGGAACCCCACCCAGCCATCCTGAAGACACTGGACAGTATGAATGTCCCACCAAATACCAAACAAGGTACCACAAATTACCACATAGGTGGTAAACCATTATGTATGGAAGGAGTAATCAGGGACCTAGGGACACAAGTGGACAGTAACCTGTTATGTGACACCCACATTGCCAATGTGGCTAGGAAGACTGTCTACATTTGACACCGTATCAGGAAAGGATTCACATCTACGTCAACAGAGGTCATTGTGCCCCTATACTGTTCTCTTATCACACCCATAATCTAGTACAATGCCTCATATGGGATGTACCTTACCTGACACCTGCAGCAGTTAGAAAGACCTCAAAGGTACCTCACCAAGAGGATAAAGGGTCTCAAATATATGTCATATGCTGCCTGGCTGTAGACACCGCAGCTGAATGCAGTCACATACTGCCTACACAGAGGCATTGCATGCCTGTTGTAGAAGGCCATGCCCAACACAGGAGTAATGGACATGCTCCACCCCAGAAAACTCAAAGCCATCGGAGCTGTGAGAGTGTGAGATGTCAACCTCAACAAATAATGAAATAGGATGTGCTGGTGGGACAGATACATAATCCAGAGGCTCCCCACACCCTGGACCAGAATCCCACTCCATGTTAGGCAGAGCCCCTCACTGACACTCTTCAACAGGAATCTTGCCAAGTGGATGGATGATTGTAGAGTTACACTGGGGTCTTCACTGTGTCATGTCCAGACAGAGGCACAGCAAAGCAAATCATAAATGGCCATAATATTCACATAGCAAGGGGTGGCAAAAGCCACACACTCTGGCTAGGCTAACAAATGCCCTAGGGTGGATAGCCTAGTATGAACCTATGAACCTATGAAGATACAAATTGTACAGGACACAAAGGATAATCCCAAGGCTTTCACAACTGATGGTAGGAACCATGTTGGGAATTCACAGATATGCTCTGAATCACACAAATATCACAAACACACACACATATTGCCAACATACATCCTGACAGGTGCAGTGCAAACCCCCAGAATGCAGAATATCTATCCCAGCAGACTGCTGGCCCCTGACATTGCAGATGCTGAGGTAACAGCCAGCATCTACAAAGCAAAACACACAGCAGCAATGGTATGAGATGGTGTCCTGGGCTGAGTGCAACATGGACTCCAAGATGAATGGAATGCCAAATCACACTACTGCTCAATGTCAGCCTTACCACAGAATATGTACCCAAAGAGCAGTGTACAACAACAGTGGTCCTTCTCAACAAAGGTGTTGCCTGAATGGATACTGAAAACTACTACCCCAGAATCCTGAGAAGCTCGGTCTGCACAGCTATGGAAAGGATCAGCATGTACCACAGACATAAAGATATTGGGGACCTACTGACACCGGACCCTACCCAGTGTGGCTTTCTTAAGTGCAGATCCTGCCCCTAAACATGTTTGACTCAATTGAAACAGTCATTAAGGTCATTGATGAGGGCAATGTGGTCCACACAGCGTAGCTGGACCTTGCAAAGGCTTCTATACAATACCCTATGTGTTCATTATAGATAAGCTCACCAGCTTAAATATAAACCCCTATGCCAGTAGAGGGGTTGCAAACCAGACCAAGGACAGAACAGACATGGTCAGACATGCTGCAGCCATGTCAGACTACAAACCAGATATAACTGGCATCCCACAAGGCTTGGTCCTGGGATCTCCCTCGTCTGCTATATATGTCCCATGGGTACAGGCAAACATGGAAGGACTGTGTCTGAACATGTTTGCAGAGGACTACAAACTGCTCACCATATATGATCCACCAGCTGACACAAGCATCCCACAAAAGGGCCACATAGAAACAGACAACTGGTGCCATAGCCATGTCAGCAAGCTAATTGCAGAAAAGTGTATAGTCAACCCCCGTGGATATACAGTAAGTGCCCACCAATTACCACATAGGTGTTAACCCATTATGTAGTTAACATGTAATGAGAGACCTGGGGACACAAGGTGATAGATATCCTGCATTGGACAAACATGTGCTGTAGTGTTTACAGAAACATACCATATACCCACCTAATCATGAAGGTTGTTAGATCTAGATAAGGGGAGGTCATTGTGGCTCTGCAGTCATCCTTCATCAGCAGTACAATTGACTACAATAGCCCCTGTGGGATGTACCTCAGCAGACACCTCCATCAACCGTAAAGTCCCCAACAGTACCTCACCAGGAGTATCAAAGAGCTTGCACAGATGCCATGTGTTGCCTGTGTTGCTGGTATCAATAAACATGCTGCACCTTGTACAATCTGAATGGCAGTGAGCTATGCACATGAGAGACCTGAACCCCAGCACTGACTTACATAGGACAAGCTGTACTGCATGATCCATAACACAGAAGCCACCCCACCCATGAGTGAACTCCCAGTACAGGCTACCCATAGAGTCACTTATCAATTTTCCTCAATAGGAATCTTGATGAGTGGATGGGAGATGGTAGCTTTATCCTGGGTATCACTGTCATGTCACAGGTAGACAGAGGCACAGTATACTAACCATGACATATGTCATGGCAAACTCCACTTACAATGTGTGTTGAAGGACAAACACACTCTCCAACTAGCATTAGACATGGACTAGGGCACATCGCTAGTGTTTGCAAATGTACACCTATGTTGTGGAATACACTACCAATGTTGGACAAGCCTGGTTTAAGTAGTTCATATCTGAACAGAATGCAACATGGTCAGATGTACACAACTGGCCCCTAACCAGGCTGTTGTGCTCACTATCGAAATGTAAAGCAGTGATAGCACTAAAGCCCAGGATACTGTCCACCACAGTCAAAGTACTACCAGTACACTATACAGTACTACAGTGTTAGGTCAGTGTGAAAGGATGTTGACAACTGTATGCAAAGTATCCCATGCAAACACTGCAGGCACAGTATAATCCTGTTGTGTTCACACACAAAGCAGTTGTACAGTAACTACACAACATGACACACAACACACAACCATAAACGGGTGATATTTGTTGAAGTTCACACTCATCCACAAATGTGGTGGGCTGCAGAGTCCAACATATGGAATGCTCACACTGGGCATGCTCACACACTTTGATAAATGAGACATATGTCAGACAACATGCCATGGGAAGGCTGCACTGGGCATGCTCACACACTTAGGCCAAATCTCAGTTTAGCAGTTGGACACACATATCTGGTATTTGACGTGTTATTCCAGGAACCAACCACATTACAGCAGTCTGCCCAGTGCACACAGTTAAATGACTACAGAGACATACGTGATATAGTGGATCCCTCCCATATGCAAACATCTTCCACAGATGCACAAGTTGTTCATACAAACAGGGAATGCTATGGCAATAAAGATGTGCAGTCTATCAGCAACAAATAATGTGCATTTGACAATTAAACATATGGGTGTAGAGGTCAACACTAGGCTGTTTGCCCTAGGGAATGACAGCTTAGCCAGAGTGTGCTTGGCGTCTGCCTCCCCACAGGATGTACATTCCCCTTTCTAAACACCGATGATGTCAGCACCCTATAAGTACAGCAGGAGAAAAGAAACCTCCCAGTAATGCGAATAGCGCGCTCTGCTAATGCGTCCATCACAAGTGTCATAACCTAGTTAGATAGAGGTTTGAATCCTGCAAATGCTCAGTGTATGTCTGTGTATGAGTGGGGCTGGTCTGTGGGAAAGAAATGTCCCTTTTGGCAACTGGGAAAACACACTACAGGATGCACATTCCCCTTTCTAAACACCGATGATGTCAGCACTCTATAAGTATAGCAGGAGAAGGGAAACCTTCCGATAATGTGAATAGCGCGCTCTGCTAATGCGTCTGTCTCAAGTGTCATAACATAGTTAGGTAGGGGTTTGAATCCTGCAAATGGCAAGTGTGTGTGTTTGTCTGAGGGGGGTTAGTGTGTGTGAGGAAAATGTCCCTTTTGGCAACTAGGAGAACAGACTACAGGATGCACTTTCCCCTTTCTAAACACCGATGATGTCAGCACTCTATAAGTATAGCAGGAGAAGGGAAACCTCCCAGTAATGTGAATAGCGCACTCTGCTAATGTGTCCGTCTCAAGTGTCATAACATAGTTAAATAGGGGTTTGAATCCTGCAAATGGCAAGTGTGTGTGTTTGTCTGAGGGGGGTTAGTGTGTGAGGGAAATGTCCCTTTTGGCAACTAGGAGAACAGACTACAGGATGCACATTTCCCTTTCTAAACACTGATGATGTCAGCAACCTATAAGTACAGCAAGAAGGAAACCTCCCAGTAATGCGAATAGCACACTCTGCTAATGTGTCCATCTCGAGTGTCATAACATAGTCAGATAGGGGTTTGAATCCTGCAATTGGCAAGTGTGTGCTTTGGGCTGAGGGGGGGTTAGTGTGTGAGGAAAATGTCCCTTTTGGCAACTAGGTGAACAGCCTACAGGATGCACATTTCCCTTTCTAAACACTGTTCAGCTGAAGGCCATGGCTCTGGCACAAGTTGTCTTTTTCTATGATGCCCCTTTGGAAGATGCTTGTGTCGGCTGGAGAGTCGATTATGGTGGCCAGTTCGCAGTCATCTGCATATTTGGTCAGCCACAGTCCGTCCGTGTTGGCCTGTACCTCCAATAAATATATACCAAACAAGAGAGGTCCCAGGACTGAGCCTTGTGGGACACAACTTGTAACTGGTTTGGAGTCTGGCATGGCTCCAGCAATTCTAACCATGTGGGTTCTGTCCTTGAGCCACTGTGCAATCCATCTAGTGACATAGGGGCTTATATTTAAGCTGGTGAGCTTCTCTAGAATGCCCAAGTGGGGTATTGTTGTGAAGGCTTTGCGAGGTCCAGGTAGGCTGTGTGAACCACCTTCCCTCGTCAATGGCCTTGGTGACTGTTTCAAAGAAATCAACCAGGTTAAACCTGGTAGTGCTGGTGTGCTCTCAGTAGCCCTGAACCAGGCATCTGTTACTGCACAGATATCGATGATCTCCATGCCAAGGAGAGTTTCGGGTGCATGCATCTGGAGGTTTAGACTTCTGGCATTGGGTAGCATTACTCTTAGTTTCTTATCCCTTGTGATACCTATGAAGGTGGGTTTGTCATTTGAGCCTTGCCTAACATAGGCACTATGGGGGTAGCAAGAGCCTTTGCCAATATCTGAAAGCCCAGGGGGACAGGTGCAGGCCGTCCCTAGCGAAGCAGGTAGTTCAACAGAAGATGAATATGTGAAGGTGTAGTGCCTGTGATTAGTTAGCAGTAGCATATATGACTGCTCACGTGGACACATGCCAGGTAAGTCATATGCACTGTGTCACAGGCAATGTACATGTGAACAGGACAAACAGTGACATCCTGTCAAGTGGGACATGGACATACATATAGTAAGCTATGCAGATGGCACTATGAGTCCACAGAAGCTCTATAACTATGCATTGCAGGTGTGATCAGTATTCCAGGGTAATTGCAAGCAAACATGCATGCAAACAAAGCTACAGTAAACAGGGCTGCATGTAGTCCATTGTACAACAAACAAGCTGTACCACTTCCAGTAGGTAACACTGCAAATATGCAGGCACTATGCACATGTACATGGAAATACACGGGTCAGATGGCTAGGGTCCAGTCTCAGCGCACACAAGTGTACAGACCATGTACTGTCAGGATGTACAATAACTGGATGGAAACCCATGTGCTCATACCTACAGTAATACACATGTCAAATAACAGACACTGAGCCTTCACTCAGTGGTTCCATACTTAGTAGGATGTATGCTACCTGGCCTGCCACCACAGTATCCCTGACATATATGGGGACTCTCCCTCCTGTGACAGTTAGTTTTGTGTGTTGGGGCTGTCTAGCATGGTATGAGATGTGAGCATGCAGTGCTAGGGTGCTCCTGTGTGTCCTGTACCAGTCGTGTAGTACTGCACACATATCAACATCCTCAAACATCTGCATTGCAGAGTCCAGTGTGGGCAACATGCCACTTGCAATTTACATGTCCATCATTGCGTATTACTACATTCATTACCTTATCCCCTGTGCTACCTATGTATGTAGCCTTCTGTTGACATCATTACCACCAGTATGCCAACATGTGCAGATGATACACTATGGTACTTACCATGGGTGTAGACAACAGTACATGACAATCACACACTTACTGCATCAGGCATGCTGTGATATACCCACAATTAATTCAACACACAGTACTGTTAACAACATGATACTATTACTACACATCTATGTGGTCACCCTGTGCATCAGCAACATGTTAACCTGTACCTGCACAGTTGTTACAGATTGCAGGAGGTGGCACAGTTTCATCATATGCACAGGGTGTGAACGTGGTATGCCTGAGTCAGCCACGATACCACCGATTGACATGTATGTGTATGTGTGTTGGTGAGGGACAGCAGTAGAAGGTGGGGCAATGTTGATGCAGTGTGTGCGTGTATGCTGTAGCCCTAGGTGTTGTCAATTTGCATGTGTGTATGGATGCACACAGTTCCACCTCATGGCTGCCATATACTGGTGTTTGTGGACAGCCACAGACTGTACCTGCCAGGTCATACAGATCAGTGTCTCTGGCCACGGACACGGTACCTGTGCCTTGCAGGGGTGCTACGGACCGTATCCAGTACCAACCCAGACTGGGTACTGTCATCAGAAGCAGGTGTTTGTTGACTGGACACAGATCCCTGTCGGGCCTGGCCAGAGCCATGTGCACATGGTCTCCTTGGGCGGTCTGATGACAGCACAGACCCAGCATTGCTGGGGCTGCTGCTGGCACTACGGGGGCGGCCACGGCCCTGTTGTCATCCGCGACAACTGCCAGCTGCTGCTGTTGCTGGCATACGGCCACGTTGATGCCCCAACCGCCCACCATCGCCCTGGCTCATGGACATGTAGTTGTGGAACCGGTCTAATATGTCCCCACAATGTCTGTCTATGACATCGGTGAAATCACGGATGGCAGCCGCAATGTCACGCATACTGTCAGTCATGGCTGTGCGACATGCTGTCAGCTCCCTCAGACCCTGTCTGGTGTACCGTTCCATATGTGACTGTGCCTGCATGACATTCCGAAACATAGCTGACGTTGTAAGACCTCTGTGGGCATGGCTGACAGGGGCAGTACGCCCACGGATGTTCCCACGAGAACCCCTGGACATCTGTCTGTGTGGTACCATCTCTGGGCCATGCCCATGGTTGCTGTGTGGGGAGGCATGTGCCACAGATACCACATTACCCTGGTCAATGCCCACTGTATGCTGTCCATCACCTAGGGACATTGGTGACAAAGGGTGTATTGGCAGGATAACTGTGCGCATTGATGGGGTCGACAGCTGTGTACTGTCAATCGGCTGACCAATGGCGGACCCTGGCATACCTTCCTGTGCCATTACACAGATGTCATCATTATCAGTACCCACGGCACCTGATTCAGGTTCCCTGCTACATGACACCAGAGCAGCACCAGAACCTGTGGGAGGGAAACAGGAAACACAGTTTACAATGTCTACACATTACCAGTGATGCACACATGCACACATGCACAGGTGCACACATGCACACATGCACAGGTGCACACATGCACAGGTGCACACATGCACACATGCACAGGTGCACACATGCACACATGTACACATGCACACATGCACACATGCACAGGTGCACACATGCACACATGCACACATGCACAAATGCACAGGGCACACATGCACACATGCACACATGCACAGGTGCACACATGCACACATGCACACATGCACAGGTGCGCACATACACACATGTACACATGCACACATGCACAGGTGCACACATGCACACATGCACACATGCACACATGCACACATGCACAGTTGCACACATGCACACATGTACACATGCACACATGCACACATGCACAGGTGCACACATGCACACATGCACACATGCACAGGTGCACACATGCACACATGCACACATGCACAGGTGCACACATGCACAGGTGCACACATGCACACGTGCACAGGTGCACACATGTACACATGCACAGGTGCACACATGCACACATGCACACATGCACACAGTTTCACACATCACCTAGGGACATTGGTGACAAAGGGTGTATTGGCAGGATAACTGTGCGCATTGATGGGGTCGACAGCTGTGTACTGTCAATCGGCTGACCAATGGCGGACCCTGGCATACCTACCTGTGCCATTACACAGATGTCATCATTATCAGTACCCACGGCACCTGATTCAGGTTCCCTGCTACATGACACCAGAGCAGCACCAGAACCTGTGGGAGGGAAACAGGAAACACAGTTTACAATGTCTACACATTACCAGTGATGCACATGCACATGCACAGGTGCACACATGCACACATGCACACATGCACAGGTGCACACATGCACACATGCACACATGCACAGGTGCACACATGCACATGTACACATGCACATGCACAGGTGCACAGGTGCACACATGCACATGCACACATGCACACATGCACACATGCACACATGCACAGGTGCACACATGCACACATGCACACATGCACAGGTGCACACATGCACAGATGCACACATGCACACATGCACACATGCACAGGTGCACACATGCACACATGTACACATGCACACATGCACACATGCACACATGCACAGGTGCACACATGCACACATGCACACATGCACAGGTGCACACATGCACACATGCACGCATGCACAGTTGCACACATGCACACATGTACACATGTACACATGCACACATGCACACATACACAGGTGCACACATGCACACATGCACACATGCACAGGTGCACACATGCACAGGTGCACACATGCACACATGCACACGTGCACAGGTGCACACATGTACACATGCACATGTGCACACATGCACACGTGCACACATGCACACAGTTTCACACAATTGTAGAGTACTCAGTATGCGTGATATCAACACACAGACACAGACACACCTACATGCATACAAAGAGCACTACTAAGTGAGCCAAATAGTACTATTACTATCAAAACTATTACAGGAATTGTTAATACACACTCACCAGCATGGATAGGCTGCATTGCTGTTATACCAGAGGGACCTGCAGACGTGAAGAAACTAATGTCAGTGGGCACAACTGTGCCATTGTTACTGAGTATGATACAGGTCAGTAGTACAACAGTCGCCTTTCACAGGTCAGCTGCTAATATTGAGGATATCACACTTGCACATTAAATACTATGGTGACAGCTACAAACCAAGGACACACCTCACACATGCATTAACTACCAGTGTACACAACAGTCAACTATACCTATGGCATATTACCTGCATGTTCACTGTCTTGCTGCTGCGTGGCTCTAGCCTCCATCATAATGCATGTCTGCTGCTGTTATTGTTGCTGGCGGACTGGAGCCACTACACTCATGAGTAGTCCCTCCAGTCTGGTGAGTGGGGGATGTGTAGCCACCCCACCACCTGTGGCGACCTGTTGCCTGTGGATATCCGACGCACGCTGACGGACATGTCTGATTAAATCACTGCAGTGATGTCGTACCTGCTCATATGTCCTATTATGTGTGCCTATGTCATTTACCCGACGGACAAGGTCTTGCCACAGTGCAGCCCTCTCCTGCTGATTCTGGCTGGTGCGGGAAAAGAGTATTGCATAATCCCGCACCAGGCTCTGGTGTATCTCCTCATCCTCAGCTGTGGAGTAAGTGGGATTCCGCGGGTGGGCCATGTACCTGAGAAAGAAAATAACCTGATATCAGCAATATATGTCAGCAGAATTTGGCACACATACTACACATGCTACTCGACTGTTATGATACAACATATCTCACATATAGCATCTGTCTGTCTATTGGTGGATACACATGTAAATGGCCAGGTATCAGTGCTCAGCCAGCAACTGTGCAACAGTACCTGGCACACTCCATACGACATACTACCAAACCCCAGCAGTCAGAACACTGATTCAGGTCAAGAGCACCTCCTCACTCTGGGGTTTGTATCTAGGTACTGTATGGCCTACATCATCAACTACTGTGAGCTGACCACACACTGATTGCCCTGGATATACATATCCCACCTCCACCACCAGCACAAACGACTATAGTGAATAACATTACAGATGCAAACTTTACACTTTGTAACAGTGACATGGTATCCTTTCAGCCCACTGGGCCAGTGGCAGATACAACCCACAATGCTGACCCCTACACAATTGCTTTCTACAGACATGCCCGAGAATGCATGGATCATGCAATCCCATATATGACCAAGACACTCTCCACAAAGGGACAGCATCCTGTCTGGTGGACCCCAGCCATAGACAGATTGTATTACAGAAGATGGAAGCTACTGCAAGACAGAGCATAATTCCGTAAAGGGAGGGCATGTCTGAGCAGCACTAGTAAGGATCTATTTTCCATCATACAAACATCCATGGGCAACTTTGAGAGGGAAATCAAGAGGGACACTACAGATAACCAGAAGGCCTTCTTCAGTTATGTTAGCAACCTGTTCAGGATCCATCCTCTATGCCCATAGTTAGTACACAACAACAAATATTTCACTGACACCGCAGATATTGACAACATTGTGGCAGACAGGTTCAGTGCAGGTGTTACCCCACCCTCTCCCCCAAAATAAGACATAGTTATCCCAGCTGACTGTAACCTCCCTGTCATCACAGATGTCCAGGTGAGAGCCACCCTCAGGACAGAAGAATACACAACATGAATGGGACCTGATGGTATCCCCAGTTGCATGCTACATAAACTCTGACAGGAGCTAAACACACATATAGAAGTGCTATGTAACACTAGCCTGACTACAGGATATGTACCTGTACACTGGCGCACAGCAGCAGTGGTTCCACTCCACGAAGGAGGCACCTCAACATACCAATACAATACAACACAATACATTACATTACAATACAATACTATACAATATGCTATTGCCCCTGGGACTACAGCAGCATACTGTTCTGCTACCCTGACCATTGTGACACGTGGTGTGATGGTACCTGCTGCTGTCACACAGTTACACAGGGTGACTCATATGGCATATTACCTATCTGACTAACATTCAGCAGGGGTATGTGTGACATGTACTCATGGGGAGTCTTGCTTCTTAACACTGTGTGGTTTATTGCAGGGTATGTCTTATCTGTGGGTAGGTACTTTTACCTCCACATGTGCACTCTATTGCAGTGGCACGGATGACACACAGCAGTCATTTAGGTTGTGGATGGTGTGAGGTGTTACTATGGTTGTTGGACATCTGTCATGGGTGTGACTTACATATGCATATCCGGGAGTGGTAACCTCTATGTGGGTGGTATATGTGTACTCTGTGGTGTTGTCAGTCACTGTGCATTGGTAATGTGTTTGAGTGCATTGTCACAGTGTTGTACATGTCACTATGTCCTTCTCCATATCTGTAGCTGTCATGTGAGGTCCATACCATGGCATCCATTATGTGGTGTGGAGGGGTACACCAACCTACATGTCCATAGCTGACACACCATGTTCGCTGACACATACCATGTGCAGGTATTCCAGGGATAGTGTGCCACTGTGAATATCATTGGGGCCACTATTGTACACATTTATGACCCTATTCACCCCTGACACATGCAGTGGTGAGCAGCCAATCACATATCTGGTGGTTACTGGTGTAGGTGATTTGGAATGTGGTATGGTACTCCGGTTTTGACACTGGTGTTCACTCCATGCCTTTGTCACCAGGCACCTGTTGCAATACATCTGTACACATGTGCCTCACTCAGAATTTATATACACCTCTCTCTCTCTCTCTATATATATATATATATATATATATATATATATATATATATATATATATGTATATAGATATATCTATATGTATATATATATATATATATATATATATATATATGTCTGTATACATATACACATATATATATTGATGTACATATACTGCTACAGATGTGGAGAGGGGGACATAGAGGGGTGAGAGTGACAGAGGGGGTGGGACAGGGTGTGTTGAAGGTCGTCATATACAGTCATACCTGTAGATAGTCAGATCAGTCTGTCTATGTATATGTATCTACATATATCTATATCTGTATGTGTGCATTACATATATATGTTTGTACAATATTCTATCTACATCTGTCTATGTATTCCTACATCTCTCTCTCTATGTATGTATACATATATGCATATCATATATATATATATATATATATATATATATATATATACACATACATATGTTGACATACATACGTATCCATATGATAGACAGGTATATCGACATGTTTGTCTACCATACTGTATACACACACTAACATACTGCTAAACATACATAACTGTGAAACCTACTTTGTACATTTCACTACAACCTACAGTCAACCTACATTGATATGTGCACATAGATGCTCTCACATACAAATGTATGTACAGCCTTCACTGATAGTTGCTGTATGTCCCCTGCCCTTTACACATCTTCATATACATATGGATACAGACCAATGACACATATGGAGGGTTCACAGTATGTAGACCTTTATAGTATTACTTTACATTACCTGTGTTTGTCACAGCTGCTTGTGTTGCCGTCTGGTTCTCTGTCCTGCTGCTCCACTTCCCAGTTGTCAGCTTTCAGGTGGCTGTTGCTGAACAATTTCTTTGTGTCTGCTTAATTGCAATTTTCTCTGTCTCTGTCTCTGTCTCTCTCTCTCTCTCTGTCTGTCTGTCTCTCACGTCCTTCTCAGGGTGCAATGAAAGTATTGCATGTGTGGACTGGGAGTACAGCATACTTTTGTAGGTATCTGCATATGCCCATGTGATGGCCTCTGCACCAATTGTTAGCGAGCATTTGCTAATTGCATGCAGCCAGTTGTGTACTGATTGCAGTTCTCACTGTGATTTCAGAACAGTGCTATAAAAAGGTATGTGAGATAGGCGTAGCCCTTTCAGATTTTAAGGACAGGGACCATGCTGTTATGCTGTGGACAATGTTCTGTGAGTGTAAAGGTTGGTATCTCTCTCATATTTCCAGGTGTGTTGTAGATTAACATTCCTACATTCATTTCTCCAATTTCCTGTACTAACTGTGTATGTACACTGACACCTACAACTACTACTACTGTTAATGTGTGTGTGTGTGCTTTCCTTGCACTTTTGCTTGCACTTTGTTGCTAAGGCTTCAATATTTGCCCTTTACAGTCACTACCTGTATGCCTGCTAGGTGTCCTGACTGTAGTGTGCTGCTGTAGCTTTCCTATTTTCCATGTACATTCACACCTTGGAATGCTTGCTATATCTGCTAGGGTGTTACAGCATGCAGTGTGGTCTGGCCATGGTGTGGGCCTTGACATCTATTAGGGTATTTCAGTATGCTGCTGAGCAGGCCCCAGAGACTTTCAGGTTCATCTGTTATCTGCCTCATGGAATGGTACATATCAGTGGGGTACACCCATTAAAATGTCTGGTATGCTGCAGTTGTGACTGTGGGTTAGCATGAGCATATGTATTACTACACTTTTTCTGCCATGCAAGTGGTGAATACTTTCAGGACTCCATAGTTACCATTGCATGTGTTACACCTTTCTGCCTACTGTTTGTACACTTCATATGGAGTCTGTGGGGCATCCCTGTAAGTCATTCACTGTTGCTATGTCTAGGCTCTTAACTATTCAAATATGGTGGTGTCAGACCCGTCATGTGTACAGATATTTGCAGGTTGTCCACATTTCTGCCTCATATTTTGGTCAATATCTCATGCACACCTTTTTCTGGCAAATCACTCTGGGTTCAAGTCAGAATATGGTGACAAACATTCAAGTTTCAGACTTCATACCCTTCCAAACATCCCACAAAATGCAGACCCTGTTACTCTCTGAACTGTCTGCATTTGTTGTAACATTATTTGTAATGTGTCCCTGGTTTTGGGCCTTTGCTCCACATATTTTATTACTTGGTCCAGATGTGTTCCTGTAAGAGGTTGTGGGGTATGGGCAGTGATTATCCTGCTGTGAGTATGTGTGTGGCTTGCAAGGTGCTATAGTGACATTATTACCTACTAGCTACCAACTAGCATGGCTGTTTCTGTTCACACACTACTATTATGGAAATCCACTAGTTTTGATAGTAATTCTAAATGGCATGCTTTGTGTACTACACATCTATATTCCCTTTACATTCATTCCTACTATTACATGATATATTTATTTTAGCACATTGTTCTTGTATAAGAGTCATGGCTTAGTGGTAAGTCATGCAGACTACTGTTTCCAAGGTCCTGGGTTCGGGACTGCCAGTGGGATTTTATTTTGCTTCTGAACTGATAACAGTACCAGGAATACTACTCACAGCTGAAGGTGCTCTCACCAAACAAAAGGAAGAAAAAGCTGTAAAAATGTGAAAGCAGCCACCACGAATATCAGCAGGACATAGGTTACAGCAACTCCCAAGTAATGACCATAGGCAATCCTTCAAAAACAGCAAGAACTTTTATTCAAATAACATGAATGAGGCCAAGATAGCCAAGCTATGCTTCTTCAGATATCAATTCAAAATGAAATCTGTAATGCTTATATACAGCTTTTGGGCTCATTAAACATACAAATGCAATTAATCAATTATAAATTAGTAGTCATAGAGACAAAAACAATCTAAACAGTTTAAAAACAGTTTAAAAACAGTTTGAAATGCATTACCTAAAACTGTTCATATAAATTATGCACATAGCAATGTAATAATGAATCATAACCATCATTCAAATCAAACAACAAAATTTATCTAAAACAGCTCCAAAGAATTCTACAACATCAGATATACATTTTAGTTCAGTATTATGCTGACCTTCATTTTCGTCAAGCATAACAGCCATTGCTGTGTTCAGAATAATAAAGCTAAATAAAACAACTCACTGCTCACTAGCGTGAATATATCAAAAAATAGACATAAGGGCTGAAAATCTACCAAGCCGCATAACATAAAAATAGAGCTTACTTTGCCTCAGTAGAACATTTCACGATCCAAAACCATGTATATGTTTACAAACCATTTCTACTTTGTATATAGTACACATCCAAAAGCGTCATAGCTATAATGGAGGATCACGTTTCTGAAGGATGACTTGAAGAAGACAAGGCTTCTTCTGGGTCCTAATGCCTAGAGTATACATAACTTTAAGCATTAATGGTTTATAACAACTGCAAGTTGCTTGAAACTTAATCATATCAATGAAAGGGCATTGGTTCAAATACCGTAACTAAATGCCTCCCTTCTATGAACATATCAACTAAATACATAGCTAATAAAATGAGAAAAATCGGGCAATACATACAGTATAAAAAATATATACACAACCATAAAAGATATGTGCAAACAAGCATGAGAGTATATATATGATGAATCCAAGCTCATCATATTAGCAGCTAGACTATAAGACCTCTCTGAATGTCAAATAAAACAATAGCTTAAATAAATATAAATATAAAGGGTGACCTGTCTATGCTGATTAAAAGTGTATCAAGCCAACATAGGCTAGAAACCACCTGCGATGTGCCTACTAAGAGGCATTAAGATGCATGCATGAAACCTCATATCTTCATGCTGTTCTATATTGGACTTATGAAGAGGAAACATGTAGATATAAAATCAAAAGTTACAGAAAATGATACCAGTGAATAATTCCTCTATATTAGAAATGATGTTCATGCCATAAGACAAGCTAATATTAATAAACATAGGGTATGTACTGGTAAACCTCAAAAGATGTTAATGGAATGGGAGCACCCTCAGACCATGGCTAAAAAATAGACAAAGTCATACAAGAATATAAATGTTAAAGCCATCATGTCCAAACAGTATAATGGTAAGAGAACCCTACATATTTAGGAACGAAATAAAATATAGTAAACTTATACAATCCTATCTACGCTCAAGTAGTATAGGTTTTAAAGGTATGTAGCTATTCAGGCCGGGGAAGGTGTGCTGCTAACTTGAGTATCCAGTGTAACTCAGCCTTGGCTAGCATGTGTTCATTGCTACCTCTCCTAGCTGTGGGTCTAATAATCTGTAAGACTCTAAAGGCAAAACAATGGGAGGGATATTCTTGTATGTGTTTAGCCAAGGCATTGGTCTCATCTTGTCTTCTAATTTCATAGAGATGGTTATAAATGCGATCACGCAATCTCCTCTTGTTGCCTCAAAAAGGCTGAGCAGAAAAGACAAGTAGCCAAATAAACAACATTTTTGTATTGCAATCTGCATAAAATTTAGGTTTAAAAGTTATGTCCATGCACGGTGCTTGAATTCCTGCTTTTACTAAGGCTATTACACCTGGGACAATGTAGACAAGGGTAAGTCCCTTTAGTTGTTATATCACCCAAGAGTAGACATGTGGGTTTGCTTACATTAGTAATATGTTGATCATTACATAGTTGTTTCCTTAAATTATCACTGTTTTTATAACAGAATCTGGGTGAAGAACCCACTATATCCTTAATCTGCTTGTTCCCAGTGAGAACATTCCAGTTTCTTCTGATGATACATCTAATACTTTCAACTTCACTGGTATATTTAATGACATATTGGGTATTACCATCACGAGTCAAATCCACAGGACTTTATTTCTAAACCCATGGATTGTATGTGACTCACAAATGTTAGCAGAATCTATGTCACCAATAATTTTCCTCCTGATATCTCTAACCATCTGCATATCATAGCCCCTTTCATTAAACAGATATTCTAACTTAGTGGATTCTTCATGTAAATCTTTCACATTCTGACAGAGTCTGAATACCCTGGTGAACTGACTGGTTACTATCCCACGAAAGTAAATGCTGGATGCATGCTATCAGCAGCCAGCAATGCATTTCTCCAGGCAGTTTTCCTAAACAATGTAGTGGTAATGAGTCCTTCATCAGTCAAACGTATCGTAACATCTAAAAAATTTACCTGGTAATGGGAGCTCTCTACCGTAAACTTCAAAAAATTAGTGGTAGTATGCAGATGTTCCAATAATACTAAGAAATCTGTCCTGGGTCCTTCCCAAATTAGGAGTATATCATCCACAAACCTTTTATAATATTTAACCTGGTTAAAGGATGTATGACCAAACAGAAACTGTTTCTCCCACCAATAAACTACGAGGTTAGCATATGTGTTGGCACAGGGGGTCCCATGGCTACCCCCCATGCCTGCAGGAAGAACTCATCTCCAAACATGAAAACATTATTGCTAAGAACTATATCCAACAATTGCGTAACCAAAGTGATTCTATCAGTGGAGAATTGAGTTTCCTTGTAGTAGTTCTCTAATATATTGAATGCCTACCTCATTGGGGATAGATGTAAAAGTTTCTCAACGTCCATGGTTACAAGTAGGTAACTTCCCTAGATTTCTCTAAATGTACACTTTTCAGGGTCTCAAGTAGTTGGTAGGTATCCCTAAGTATATTACTACAGCTATCTACCACTGGACGAAAATACTCTCAAGAAAGGTAGAAATATGGGCCGAACCCAACTCCCACCTGCTACAATGGGTCTCATGGGAATGGGCCATGTCTCCTTATGGACCTTCGAGGCCCTTAAGAATGGGTATAATCGGGTCAGTTTGCAACAGATACTCATATAACTCTAAACTGATCTGCCTGCATAGCAGTAGATCATAGATGTTATCCTTAACATTGTTCACAATGGTAGACACATGGTGTGGAAATACGAGTATACGTGTTATGATCAGATAACAGTTCAAACATGCACTTCTTATAATCCTCTGAGCCCATTAATACTACCCCCCCCCCTTTATCTGCAGGTTTCACAACTAATTTATCATTGCCCTAAGCCAAGTTAGGGCACAATTTTCTTCTCTATTGAGATTATAAAACCTCCTTTCCTGTTATGTTTTGAGGAAAACAACATATATAAATCATGTTCACAAAGATCCAAAAACATTGTAACATTGGTTGTAATGGGGTGAAAAGGTACTTTTTCTTAAAAATATGTAGTGGTTCATTTGAATTAACACTGCTATCATTATTCGCAAAAGAGTTTAAGACTAACACGTCTACAAAAGAGTCTCAAGTCCAGTAGTGTATCTTCTAGTAAGGCTCTGGCAGCAGGAATAAAAGAAAGGCCTCTGTTGAGAAGGCTGAATACAGCTGGATCAATAGCAACATTAGAAAAATTAAACACCAGAGTCAGTACCTTGTCCTTCTGTTGGACATGTTCCGCTCGACAGAATATTTATGCTTTTCTCGCTCCCCTGCTGGAACGCCTCCTTGTGGGGTAAACTTCCGTTGATAGGGTAAAAAAGGGTAATTCTTCATATCTTTCTCATTTTTATTCTTGGATATGGCTCCTGTACAATGATGGTTCAGCAGGGCTTCCTGATTTGGTGGTGGTGTGTCCATACTCTGGATCTCAATAGGGTCCAAATCACGAATCCGGTTAGAAACCGTCACTGTCTGCACCGTAGGGTGGAGATCTAGAGATGATGATATAGGATCATTGGTAGCTTCTAAGCCAGCAGAGACATGTGCCTGATGAGTGGTATTACGAATGGCATTAGCTTGTTCACCCTGATGTCTAGGCCACACAAACACTTGGCCATTTTGAAAGTCTGTGTGGTCTCTCTTTAATTTATGTTGCTTGGTTTTACTCAACCTTTCACCAAAAGATTTAACATGTGTAAAACTGCACATAACTTCTCGCTACAATAATCAGAAGAAAATTGTCGAGAATATATTGATAAAGAACATCTGTTTTGTTCAAGTTCAGTTTCTAATGGTGAAAAATAGGACAACAGGAGTCTCACATAATCAAACCCTAGATTAATATTTAAGTCCTGCCATTGCTTTAACAGAGACGGATGGGAGTCCCCATAGGTAGGCATGCAGAACACCCGCATGCCTCTGGGGACTACCTTATAGTGCAGACACGCTTCTAGGTGTAGTCTTTGCCACAAATATCTTTGTAGTTGATAAAGGTTGTTCTCTAGCATTCTCAATTGGTCATGGAACTCTTGTAAATTTTCACCAGTGTCATTAGCATTTCTTAAAGTTGGTGCCTCATTCAAATCCAGTGACAATAAAGGGTTAATGTCTTGTACAAACAGACCTGTCCATAGGCTAGACGCCTCCCTCGACCCTGAGTGGAAGCATTCCCAACATTTTGATTATCCATCGTGGGCACAGAGTAGTAGACAAACAGCAGATGAAGATAACAGTACCAGGAATACTACTCACAGCTGAAGGTGCTCTCACCAAACAAAAGGAAGAAAAAGCTGTAAAATGTGAAAGCAGCCACCACGAATATCAGCAGGACATAGGTTACAGCAACTCCCAAGTAATGACCATAGGCAATCCTTCAAAACAGCAAGAACTTTTATTCAAATAACATGAATGAGCTTTTCGCATAGCCAAGCTATGCTTCTTCAGATATCAATTCAAAATGAAATCTGTAATGCTTATATACAGCTTTTAAGGGCTCATTAAACATACAAATGCAATTAATCAATTATAAATTAGTAGTCATAGAGACAAAAACAATCTAAACAGTTTAAAAACAGTTTAAAAACAGTTTGAAATGCATTACCTAAAACTGTTCATATAAATTATGCACATAGCAATGTAATAATGAATCATAACCATCATTCAAATCAAACAACAAAATTTATCTAAAAACAGCTCCAAAGAATTCTACAACATCAGATATACATTTTAGTTCAGTATTATGCTGACCTTCATTTTCGTCAAGCATAACAGCCATTGCTGTGTTCAGAATAATAAAGCTAAATAAAACAACTCACTGCTCACTAGCGTGAATATATCAAAAATAGACATAAGGAACGCTGAAAATCTACGACCAAGCGTACAACATAAAAATAGAGCTTACTTTGCCTCAGTAGAACATTTCACGATCCAAAACCATGTATATGTTTACAAACCATTTCTACTTTGTATATAGTACACATCCAAAAGCCGCTCATAGCTATAATGGAGGATCACGTGTTTTGAAGGATGACTTGAAGAAGACAAGGCTTCTTCTGGGTCCTAATGCCTAGAGTATACATAACTTTACAAGCATTAAGGCGTGTTTATAACAACTGCCAAGTTGCTTGAAACTTAATGATATCAATGCACGGATCATTGGTTCAAATACCGTAACTAAATGCCTCCCTTCTATGAACATATCAACTAAATACATAGCTAATAAAATGAGAAAAATGGGGAAATACATACAGTATGTAAAAAATATATATACACAACCATAAAAGATATGTGCAAACAAGCATGAGAGCCTATATATATGATGAATCCAAGCTCATCATATTAGCAGCTAGACTATAAGACCTCTCTGAATGTCAAATAAAACAATAGCTTAAATAAATATAAATATAAAGGGTGACCTGTCTATGCTGATTAAAAGTGTATCAAGCCAACATAGGCTAGAAACCACCCTGCGATGTGCCTACTAAGAGGCATTAAGATGCATGCATGAAACCTCATATCTTCATGCTGTTCTATATTGGACTTATGAAGAGGAAACATGTAGATATAAAATCAAAAGTTACAGAAAATGATACCAGTGAATAATTCCTCTATATTAGAAATGATGTTCATGCCATAAGACAAGCTAATATTAATAAACATAGGGTATGTACTGGGTAAACCTCAAAAAGGGGATGTTAATGGAATGGGAGCACCCTCAGACCATGGCTAAAAAATAGACAAAGTCATACAAGAATATAAATGTTAAAGCCATCATGTCCAAACAGTATAATGGTAAGAGAACCCTACATATTTAGGAACGAAATAAAATATAGTAAACTTATACAATCCTATCTACGTTCAAGTAGTATAGGTTTTAAAGGTATGTAGCTATTCAGGCCCGGGGGAAGGTGTGCTGCTAACTTGAGTATCCAGTGTAACTCAGCCTTGGCTAGCATGTGTTCATTGCTACCTCTCCTAGCTGTGGGTCTAATAATCTGTAAGACTCTAAAGGCAAAACAATGGGAGGGATATTCTTGTATGTGTTTAGCCAAGGCATTGGTCTCATCTTGTCTTCTAATTTCATAGAGATGGTTATAAATGCGATCACAATCTCCTCTTGGTTGCCTTAAAAGGCTGAGCAGAAAGACAAGTAGCCAAATAAACAACATTTTTGTATTGCAATCTGCATAAAATTTAGGTTTAAAAGTTATGTCCATGCACGGGTGCTTGAATTCCCGCTTTTACTAAGGCTATTACACCTGGGACAATGTAGACAAGGGTAAGTCCCTTTAGTTGTTATATCACCCAAGAGTAGACATGTGGGTTTGCTTACATTAGTAATATGTTGATCATTACATAGTTGTTTCCTTAAATTATCACTGTTTTTATAACAGAATCTGGGTGAAGAACCCACTATATCCTTAATCTGCTTGTTCCCAGTGAGAACATTCCAGTTTCTTCTGATGATACATCTAATACTTTCAACTTCACTGGTATATTTAATGACATATTGTAAAGCTGTATATAAGCATTACAGATTTCATTTTGAATTGATATCTGAAGAAGCATAGCTTGGCTATGCGAAAGCGCTCATTTCATGTTATTTGAATAAAAGTTCTTGCTGTTTTTGAAGGATTGCCTATGGTCATTACTTGGGAGTTGCTGTAACCTATGTCCTGCTGATATTCGTGGTGGCTGCTTTCACATTTTTACAGCTTCTGAACTGACTACAAGATCTGTCAATCAAAGTGACTAAGGCACTTTTAAGCAGTTGTAACCGGGTTAGCGCTGGTTTGCGCGGAGCTCACGAATGCGCACTGGCGTTTATCTCCGCGCACACAAGCGCACACCCGCTTACAATCGCTTAAACATGCTTACTCTTGCGCACACCCGCGCTATTTTCTTTGAAAGAAAAGAAAATGGGGAGACAGGAAAGTGGTGAAAAAGGGGTCACAAAGAGGGTAAGACAGTAGGGAAACAAGCTTGGGATGTGCAGGAGGGATGTAGGTAAGGCCCATAGCTGCCCATTTCTTCATCAGCAACAGCTGTGCATATGTATGTAATTTGGTGTGACATTTGAAACCTTCCACCCCTGAGAGAGGTGTCAGGACAACAATAATACTTGTTGTATGGCCAATTGTAATTGATAGGTTCCATGTCCAGCAGACATGTGTGCAGAATGGGCAGCTATGTATGGGGCGTAATTTTTTTGTGGGTACAGAGTGCGCTTTTTTTTTTTTTCAGGTGAGAGTGGTATGTCAGGTGAAGGAAGTCGGTACAGCTGGGGAGGTAGGTTGGGTAGGTAAACAGACAAGACAAACAAGACACATACAGGGGCGGTGTATGACACGTGTGGGGGGGTTACACAATTGACGGGGACGGAGGTTTGGATATCCAGAGCCCATGAGCCCACAGATGGCAACAGTGTGACTGATATCCCCACCCATAGGCAGTTGCCACTGTTCCTTCACTGCCCAGGACGGGGCTGTGCTGGGGGCTGTGTAGGCGGGGCAACAGGCATGCCCGTTAGTTGCGCCACCCATGCCTTGAGCTGGCGTAGGGGCTCGAGAACAGAGTCCCAAATCACGCACCACAGTCCGGACGCTACGGAGGGTGAGTGGTGGTTCTCCTCCGGCCACACTTGCAGAGGGGGGGTGAGCCCCATCCCCTGCAGTGCTTCCACCCGCAGGTGGCACAGGGCCACCGGAGGAGGGTCCGGACTCGGCACTAGTGCCAGGTGCACTCGCCAGCTGAGGTGGGAGAGGTGGGTCCGCTGGAACCCACCTTCCCTGTCGTCCTATGTTTTGCATTATGTCATGACAGTTTGGGTTAGTGACATATAATACCATTCACAATTAGTTGTAACAGCATGCATTAGTATTCCCATTAACCAAACACCCAGATATTCACACCATTGAACAGCGTGCATAACACATGCATAATCTGAACAGAAATACACAGTCCAACAACATGCAGGGTTAATTGATGACAACAGGCCATCAGATGTGGATGTATGAACAGGGCAGATGCATCAACGGACATGCAAATATATATGACCCAACAGGACAAACGTCCAGGGGTGTTAATTGTGATTGCACATACCATTTTCACGTGGAATGGGTTATATGTGATTATAGGGTGGGGTAAAGAAAGTAATATTAACACCTTCGAATAACTACATATGCTGTACATTTCTAATAGCTACAGTTATATACACACTACTGTTCTAACTACAGTTTCCTATATGATAACTATTTCAACTTGGTGATAGGACTGTTACTGCAACATCAATATACATTTTATGGTTCTTCATACACATTCATATCTAGCTTTGTTCAGCTACATCATCCTGCTACATTTGCTTTATATAGCTGTAGACAAGTGTGGATGTTTGGTATATCAGACAATCATCCTGTCTGCATATTGCAGACTGAGAGCAACATATCCAGATTTTGGGATACACATTCCAGATGCAGCAACACTTTGAACAGATTGAGCTATTTGGTTTTGAATCTCACATGCATTTCATTCTGTCTTGACTGCAGTATACTTTATTCAGGGGTTATTACTACTGTATTGCTGGATTCATGACACTTTCTCACACTCTCTCACTTGCTTTCATTTTACTATTCAGGATGGTACTTACTTCTAGGCTTTATTGACATGTTTTACCTGTAGTTATTACAATCCTTTCCAGCAGTCTCACTTCTGTCATGTTTCAGTATTTCCACAGGGATATATTTCACACATGTGATTTCATCATCTTCTGCAGCTATACTTTTCAGCCTGCTGCAGGTTGTGTACTATTTTCTTACAGGTAGGGCATTTTTATTTCAGAATATATGTCAGACAGTTTCATTTTCGGTTTAACTTACAGGCTGAAACACACTTTTGTAATCAAGCAATACTTGCATACACTTTCACACTGTTACTTGCAGATTTTATTCCTTACTGACTACACTGCACTCTTTTGCTGACTGTCATACTTTTATATTTCTTTACAGTTACTGGTAGTGGATTACTGACCTGCCTGGTGGCGCAACCGCACCAGCCTATTGCCATAGGCTCTGCGGTTCGCAGAACGGACACCTGCAGCTGTAATATAAATGAAGTAATATTGGAATACACATCTCCATAATATCAGCTAGTTTAATTTCTTACATACATAATTAAATGTTACTTACTCAGTAGTGGGGCGTTGGGTGTTTGCCGGGCCTCCTGGATCCAAAGGTTCAGTTGGTCCTGCTTGCATCTGTTCAGGTCCGCATGGTGGTGATGGACCTGCTCACCAGTCCTTGGAATCCCTGTGGCACTGGTGAGATCATGAGCCAACCGGTCCCACGCCTCGGCCCTGTATGCTCCCCAGAGGACCTGGCCCTGCATGAGTTGGGCCTCATGATTATGGACTAGGAGCCAAACCATGTACCTGGACTCCTCAACACCCCACCTCTGTGCTCGAAAGCAACTACCCTCTCCTACTCCTGTCATTCTGCCTGCAGGTCAGTTCTACAATCGTTTATGCTGTGTATTCCCGCCTATGGGGCTTATATAGTCCATTTTTCCTGCACATATCTGTGATTGGCCATTTTGGAATTGTATCAACTTCAGTAAACCTGCATTGTCATGCTCCAGTTTGTATTCATTCCTATATATTAGCTATTATTGCATTTCTAGGTACTGCTGTCATGGCTTAGTGGTTTGGTACCTTGACTATGGTGTATAGTATCCTGGGTTCGAGCCTGGCCACTGCTTTTTATTTTTCATGACTGTCTAGACATGCTGAGGGGTGTGTCTGTGTAAAGGCAGTTTTGATACGGCTTGCTCAACGTTGCCCGTCGGTTAGCTCGTTTGCGCGGTGCGCAGCTCCGCGCAAACGGGATACGCTGCTTTAAGCCTCATTTGGCTATTGGCACGCATATTACGCTAAGCTCAGTTAGGGGCACATAGATTTAGCGTGTTAGACCGCTGCTCAGCTACGGGCACTCATTTTGCACCAGTTTAACCACTGCTCATCTACGGGCAGATGCACTCACTCTGTTAAACTGTAGCTCAGCTATGAGCACATCTGGCATTTTTTATTCTTTTGTTACCTCACATTTCTTCAATATAAATGGGCTATTTCATTACATTTTACATAAATTGTGGTTTTATGTGTACATATTTGTCAGGGACTTGTTTCCTGCTTATTTTGCAAAAAAAAATTGGTGTTGTGGGGGCTCGAACTATGACTGCCTGCTCTTCAGCCAACATCTCTACCACTACGCTATTGCTTCCTGGCTTATTTTGCATATTTAGTTCTTATATGCTTTCCCACTGACTGCTAACTGTAGCTGCGCTTACGGCACGCTCGCCAAACGAAAGCGCACTCACAGTTAAACATCTTTACAATTTAAAAAAAATATATAACATGTTCATTTATATATTTTATGTTCATAGTCTGTGGGGACATGTGTTGTGTTGTGTTTATTCACATTTCCATGGACTCTGTTGTAGGTGTTTACTTTGGGCACTTTTACACTTCTGGGGGCGTGTCCGCTTGCAGGGCTCAGCCTACGGACACGCCCCCTACTGTCTTACATGGACCGTGTTAGACTTAGGTGTGATTCAGCATGCTCTCATGAATATGCAGAGCATGCTGACATCACTCCGTTTAACTGCAGCCTCCGTGTAAGAGTTATAACTCTTACACGGAGGCTTCGTGAATCCTTGCCATAATCGTGAATGCTCACATGAGTGAAAATGCCAGTAATCAAACTTGGTATTGGTACTTGGTACACCCCCTGCTAACTATATATTCCAACTCTGAGATTACACTACAGTGAGGAAAGGGCAAATATCCCACTCCTCACTGTACCACAACCCCACAATCACCCTTTCGATTCCAGGCATTTTCGCTCATGTGAGCGTTCATGGTTATGTCTTTTTGCGCTTCTAATATAGACCCAAATAAAAGCGGACATGATATTATATGATGTGGTAGTTGCATAAATTTGCATTGTAACAGGGGGAATTACATGACATATGAATGTCACTGATGTGCTGAGTTGAGATGACTAACTTTTTGCAAAGACTAAGCAGATTTCTTCAGCGGAAGAAACCTGCTTAGGGCAGATGAAACCGCTCAATCTGGTGGATGTTGGTAGCCTTAAGCCTTAAAAACGGTTGAATCAAGTTTTATTTATTTTTGTTGTTGGTTCGAATTCTATTTTATCAGTCTAACTTTTTGCAAAGACAGTACATACATTATGGGATATTTGCACAGTGTGCATTTTGTTAGTATAACATGTTGGAAAATAGGACTGGCTCAGAAGCCACAATCTCCTTTTGCAAGAATCAAACCCATCCCATCAATGTCAACACTGACCTGTGTATTAACTGTGTATGCTACAAAAATAGGCCTCACACATGTATGAGGAGGATCACCCTTGAAGGGAATTATGCACTTCAGTAGTCTAATGGTTATTCCTCCATTATGTAGGTGTGTGGCGTAACAAATGTGGGAGCCAAGAGTGACATACATAATACCTTTGCATAAGGCACTCCTGCCTGACACAGTTATTTTGCTGACAGATAAGAGGAGATGCAAACACCACATTATGATGCAATATATTACCCAGAGCTGTGCATTGCTGGCATCTGCCATAGCAGATAGGAGTGGGTATTATGGCAAGCAAATTAAATTAATGTGTGAATTAAGAAAGGATCCCTGAGAATGAATGACAAACTGGAAGCCATGGGGGTGAGACTATAAGTATCTTTTACAAACTCTGGTGTTTTTTATATGGAAAGGTTGTAGAAATTTAAACAGAAATGACACAGTGATGCAGGCCTTGTGTTTACATCTTGAAGGGGTTATTGAGCAGCTTTGTATGTGTTTATTTGCTAGTTCTTATGACTTCCATCAGGGGTGTCTGAGTGCTATCAATATGATTATGTCTTTGACAGTATGAGAACTATTTGTTATATATAAACATGCATGTATATTTTATTTAGGCATTTAATATGTTAATCTTACCAACTTTTCAGGTTTGCATTATAGGCTAAATGTTTTATTCTTGTTTTTATGATGAATGTGCTATTTGGGATTTTGTATGCTGGAGTGTATGTCATGTGATCAGTATAATTGAAGAGTCCGCTGATTGTTTTTTTATGTCATGTGACTACTCCTAACATTTTTATTGGATTAAGGAGACTTAAATACAAGTATTTTGAGATGTTACTTTATTGTATCTGAAGAAGTTTTGTGGAAACTTAGCAAAAGCGCTCATACTTCATTAAACTCAAGATATCTTTTAACTACCATGTCTACCACCTCCTTGGTTTTGCCTCTCCATCCCATCAATGTCAACACTCACCTGTGTAATAACTGTGTATGCTACAGAAATAGGCCTCACACATGTATGAGGAGGATCACCCTTGAAGAGAATTATGCACTTCAGTAGTCTAATGGTTATTCCTCCCATATGTGTGTGTGTGTTGCGTAACAAATGTGAGAGCCAAGGGTGACATACATAATACCTTTGCATAAGACACTCCTGCCTGACACAGTTATTGTGTCGACAGATAAGAGAAGATGCAAACACCACATTATGATGCACTATATTACCCAGAGCTGTATATTGCTGGCATCTGCCATAGCAGATAGCAGTGGGTATTATGGCAAACAAATTAAATTAATGTGTGAATTAAGAAAGGATCCCTGAGAATGAATGTCATATCAGCATGTCAGACTGATGGGAATTAAATGAGTATGCTCTTGTGCACAGAATTGTGATCAGTCCTTTATCAATGCTCTGTGGTCATGGAAAGTTTCTCTTTATGGCTGTACACATACCACTCAAGAACTGGAGCACACTCAGGTACACTACAGGACTTGATGCATGTGCCAAAGTAGCCCTCTTACCATGACATTCACAGAACATATATACCTCATATATCTATTTGCAGCCTGTTTTGTGTTTTGCACAGTAAGAGTAAGAATGACAGATGACAGGGGTCTATAGTAGTTCACCAAAATGTCTTTCAGCGAACACGGATTCATCACCTTTCATTCAGTGAAATTCACTTCCTCAATTCACTGAATAATACCAGGGCAAAGAAATACTTGTTCTGCAGCACAATGAACCTACATCTAGCTAAATCGAACCCACCCAACTGGGGAACTTTGTCCCCACATCTCCCGATGTGGGGGGCTGAACCCTCTCCCCCAGTTTTATATATATATATATATATATATATATATATATATATATATATATGTATATACCATCTCTGAGATCACACTACAGTGGAGAAAAGGGCAATGTTGTACTGTAGGGCAAGTATTTCTTTGCCTTGGGAGTATTCAGTGAATTGCGGAAGTGATTTTCACTGAATGAGGTTCGATGAATCCATGTTCGCTGAAAAAAACATTTTGGTGAACTAATACAGACCTGACAACAGTCATTCCTGTATTCTACCTATTGACTGACAGAATCTACACACCAGTGTATTATACGCAAACACTACAGGAGAACTTTGATTGCATGTGAACCTCACAGCAGTTTTGAAAGGATGACATCAGCTGTGTCATGCAAAGGAGATGTGTGTGCAGAAATGACTTTTACAGCTATATGGACTTCTAAATGTTGTGAATAGTTAGAGGTGTAATTTACTCCTGCAAACATTTACAGTAGACTTCCTCTTATCTGGTCTCACTGGGGCCAGAACTTAGGCTGGATAAATGAATGGCTGGTTAATCAGAAAAAGCATACAAAATATCATTTATAGGTTATAAATCAGCTAGAATAACAACATTTGTGTTAGTATGCATTTTTCTAATGAATATGAAGTCTAAAACTCAAATGTCTGTCATTATTTAGCCCAGAGGAGGTGGAAGTATTATTTTCTTGTCTATTGCTAGGGCTGTGGCAGAAATATGATGGCTGGTTAAACAAGAGGCTGGTTAAAAAGAGGCCGGATAAGAGGGAGTATACTGTACATTCAAGTACATATAATCAGGACAGTCTCACTTCTGTATTCAAAATCCCTACCTACTGACTGACACAATCTATACACAAATGCATTAGATGCACACATCACAGGAGAGGTCTGACTTAAGCGGTGTGAAAGTGCATTATTGAAATGATGACCTCAGCAGTGTGTTGCAGACAGTATTTGTTGTGGACAGACTGAAAAGGGGATTTGGGATTGATCTAATCATGTAAATGTTTCTCAGGAGTGGGAGTCAAATGAGCAACTCTGTTGTATTACTCCTCTGTTGATGCAATGGCACCACCATCAAATAATTTAATTGTTATGTAATTAGAAACCCCACCTATCTAGCTACACAATCCAGAGGACATAGTACATAACATAAGTGCCACCGCAAAAGTCTGACTTCACTAGTGAGAGTGTTTACTTTATAGAGGATTACACCAGCATTGTGTTGCTGAGAAGATGATGCTAGGAAAAGGCTCCTATTCTATGGGGGATAGCATTAGTTAATGTTATATTTACATAACTCCATGCTCTCTCTCACGGCCAAACACACACACACACACACACACACACACACACACACACACACACACACACACACACACACACACACACACACACACACACACACACACACACACACACACACACACACACACACACACACACACACACACACACACACACACACACACACACACACACACACACACAGACTGCTTTGAGGTTAGAACTCCCTACCTATCTAGCTATGCAATCTAGAGGACAAAGTACTTAATGCAAGCACCACTGCAGAAGTCTGACTTTTACAGTGTGACAATGCACTTTACAGAAGATGACATCAGTGTAGTGTTGCAGAGAAGTTGATGTTGATGTTGGCAGAAGGGTCTTGCATTGATGTAGACTCACCCTGCAGTATAAAAGTACTTCCAGGCTACTAATATATTGATAAGGTCATATTTACACAACTCCATACACACACACAGACACACATGCACAGATGCATACACAAGTTGACTGCTGTGAAATTAGAACACCCTACCTATCTATTGATACAATCTAGAAGACACAGTACTTAACACAAGTACTACTGAAGAAGACTGAGTTTTAAACCATGACAGTGCAGTGCAGCTATTAGCTTCTTAGTCTATGTCAAAGAAGATACTGTGATGCTGAAGGTTTTGTGCAAATCCATATTTGTTGATATGACAGAGAAAGTGCAGTGTTATGATCAAGAATACACAAATACTGCTGACTTAGGTCAGATATACTATCATTAATGTATATTGCAGAACTGAGAGTGACATATACTGATCTGTCTTGTGTAGATGAGACACACACAGATGTGAAAGACAGGATAGACAATGAATCCTTTGTGGAACATCAGGTAATGATGGTGGTAAGTAAACCTTAATGAATTGTACTGATATTAGCAGAGGTATGTGCTCATTCATGGGCAATGTGGACTGTCAGTACAAAGCAATACTTAATATTTCAATACAGGAGGGATAAAAATGATGATCTGTATGTGTCAAAGCTGTATGCGGTTGCATATCATTTGTAAGTGTCACTGCTGCAGTGAAGACCCAACTGTCCAGAATGAAGTGCTAAGTTTGGTGCACAGATCACTGCATTTCACATGAGTACATTAAACAATTTCCATGTAATAAAGTAATATAATCCATTAGTAGTACTTATTTTTGTTCCAAATGTCTTCCTAAAACACAATGTGGAGAAATGTATTTGCATGGATGTTGGTAAAATATTAGCTCATGCATGATTATACTTTGATATGTTGAACTTGGACTGTGAAGTAACAGTGTTTAGTGGTGTTCACTGGTGCTTCCTGCCAAACTTTGCACAAATAAGAATCATGGAGGAAATACTCTGATTCCTGTTATGAGTACAACAGATCTGTTTTATCTTAACATGTTGCATAGATATGCTCCACATATTGTATTATAGCTTTCCATGTTAGCTCAAAAGCTGAGTTCAAAAATGAAGTGTTGTACTTGCCTTCCCAATTTGAGCGATGGTATGCTGCAAACCAACAGGCTTACTGCTGAAGGAAAAAGTAGAAAACCTAGATTTGGTATGCCTTTTACAGTGCAAACAGGCTTAGCGGTGATGTGCAGCCTTCAGCACTCTGGACAATACTTAGTGCAGAAAATCCACCTGTAAATCTAGCTTTCTCTGTGGCACAAGGTTTAAGCACACTGATCTAAATTAAAAGGCAGAAATGAATCAGGGTTTGACTTCAGTAAATGGATCATTTTCCAACTAGAGTCAGACTGTGACATGACTTTAAGAATATCTCAGAATGACTGTTTTAAATATGTTGCCTGGTCAAATTGCATGACTAATAGCCATTGAAATAATCTTTTATACCTAATACATGAGACATGCTTCAAGGGAAATCACACGTTAATTGTGTGTACAATGCTCTTCCTTTACTCTGTATTCTGATAGAAAAGTATGTTTAAGCACCATTGCCCAAGGAAAACCAGATTACTGTAGGTGATGGTAACAACTGAACAGGTTTTGCTATAGGATGTGAACAGCCATTCACTATTACTTGGCATTTGTGTGTGATGCCAAACTCTGTGCAAAGGCTGAGGACAGAAACTGAAGTCTTCCTTATGGGCCATTTCTGGCTATGTGTGTTGTGTGTGGTTCTATTTTTTGACCAAATTAAATGTATGAAAATGGGGTTGATAGGAAAGTGGTGATATGAGGGGAGCAAACAGAAGGGAGGGCACAAAGGAAAGAATACAGGAATCTAGTCCTCATCCTCAGAACTGTCATTACTGTCTCCTGTCTCAGTTGACTTGGTTCCCTGTGTCAATGCTTGATGTGTTATCATCTTGGCAATGTGATGAAACACCTTTTTGACATGGATGATTCAGGCACTGAGGGCCCTTTCCATTATACCCTCCACCAGCCCTGTCAGCTCTTAGCGAGTGACAAAATCACCACCTCAAGTAATACTACTCCCAGAGGGTACCAGTGCACTAACTGCTGTGGCAGAGCTACCAGATGTAGGGCAGGGGTTGTGGATGCAGCACTGACAGCCTGGGACCTAGAAGTGCTGGCTGTCAGTGCTGCAACCTGTGGAGGGATGGTGGGCTAATCTGCAGTGATTGGTCTACCTCTCTGTGCTGCAAGTCAGGTTTTGTAATCAGAAATGTATAAAAACAGAATATGTTTAAGCCATATAAAATATTCCACCCTCCCCCAAAAAAAATTGAGAGAGAGAAAGAGTGGTGTGAGATAGAATTAGATCCGTGGCATAACACATGACTACATAATTTCAGAAAAAAAGTTAAGATTATCCAGTCCAGTCTTGTGTGTAGTCCAAAATGAGCACTGTATGTTTAATTGTTTTGTGTTGAGGATGGGTGCACTGATTTTGTTTGAGAAGAATGCTTTCTGTATGTGCTACAAATGCGCTTTTTTTTCTGTTTCATGTCATACAGGATTATGGCAGCCAGACCATCTGTTCCATGAAAGACACCATTCAGTGATGCAGAGAACAATGTCATCATTGAAGCCTTATACCACCATGGATCCTTCTTGCTTGACAGAGGCAAAGGTGATATATCAGCCAGAAAAAAATATATGGCAACAGGTGGTCGCAGACATAAATACCGTGGGTGGACATGGCAGAAATTATAATCAGGTGTGGTACCATGCTACTGAAATGATTATAACCACATGCAGGATGGCAGCTGTGGTAGTATGAGAATAGATGGCTATGAAGTGGTTCTGCTTGATGTTGGTACTGATACAACAGGCCAAGCAGTCCCAAGAAGAAATCCCGGGTATGATGCCCGTGTACTCTCTCTCTCTCTCTCTATATATATATATATATATATATATATATATATATATATATATGTATGTATGTATAAGGCATGTAATGCCATTCTAGACATCTTTATGTGTTACTGCTTCTACTTCTGAAAACATTGATATGTGTGTCTTAAAAGAGAAGAGCCCAACAAGGATTATGTTGGGGAATGGTCAATCTGATTGGTTCTGCGATATTTATTATGGGGAAGATAGGCAGATCATTATTCTTTTGCCCCTGTATCATTTGCATGGTGATGTTTATTAGCCTTCTTTTCACTGCCTTTTCCTTTTTCCAGGGACATCAGAATTACCATCTGAAAGATCACCTGCAGATGGTAAGCAGAAACTTTCTTTGATTAGTAACAACCATTACTTAGATGTAAGTCTGAGGAGAGAGTAAAAAGTATTGTACTCCTTTACCATTTTAAATTGTTTAACATGAGAGTGTAGGACCATGCTTGGATCATTTTCACGCACTATTTTCTCCTGATTGTGTTTGCTGATTATTATTACAGGTTATCCTGGCAGTGTCAGTGTAAAACTGCTACCACCTGATGCCATAGTGTCAGTAGCCTCTAATGATGAGGGTGGTGATATAGAGGCACAGTCAGGGGGTGCAGAGGTTCATTCTGACACTGAGGTTGTGGTTCACACATCTTCTGGCCTTGTTGTAGACATAGTTAGTATGCCTGTGCATACCCATTCCACTCAAGCCTCAGATATAAGACAGGATGAGGGTGACACAGTTGATTGGGGTAGTGTGGTTACTCCAGCTGCAGAGATGGTTGAATCTGCCCATAGCCATTGTGAGGGCATGGCAGCACTCAGGAAGTTTGCAAGAGGTGCTCAGAGGATGCCTACTATCCACCCTTGTCCTGATGCTTTTGTGTCTTATGTGCTACCAGACATATGCATAGGACTGTCATGGAGGCACAGGCACATTCCACAAGGGCCTTGGATGAGAGAGTTTCAGTCCTACATGTGGCGCATTCTGACTTGTGTGTCTGCCTCAACCATGTAGTTGACTCATTGGATAGGATAAATGGCACACTGGATTGGGCAGTGTCTGTCACAGAATGTCTGCTGGGAGAGGGCTGTCATCCACATGTCCATAGATCTGCAACATCTTTTTGTGTTAGCCAATGTGGCTGTGCAGATCCCACTTCCGTAAGTGGTACTACTTCCACTGCTCAATAAGTTATTAATGTGTCCACACCCAGACATAGTATGTCATGGAGTTGTGGTCCAGGATGTAGTCAGGAAGAGAGCTTGTCCAGTAGATATCGCTCACATTCAGGTAGCACCTCCATTTGAAACTGGGGACATAGAAGTGGCAATGCAACTCCTGTCAGGGGTAGTTCACGTGGTCGGGAGCAATGACACTGAACTGAGAACTCTACCATACATGGATACATGGCTCACACCTGTCCAACATGGCAGGATGGAGTGCTTGCACACAGCTTGATTGTGTTTATACAGACACACACATATTTCACAAAAACTGCCCATGCCGAGACACATATGCAAGCTAAGAAAACTTTAATGTTGATTGGGATATATCTCCTGTTAGCAGCCCTAAGATATTTCCTACTTAACTGAATGTTCTGTGTTTCTTACTCACACACATTTGCTACTTTGGTGTCAGCCTGGGCCTACTGCCACCCCCCCCCCCCCCACATACACACACATCCTATGCAAATGATAATGACTGTTCCATGCCCTTTGCTCATTTGGGTTTGATTTAGGATTGCATATATTTCTGATGCACAGAATGGGTACCTAAGAGAGTCTTTTTCAGTATGTCGATTATATGCATTTTTAAAACATAGGATTGTGGATGTTTCTGTAAATACTCATTTCAAAAAGCTTTTTTTTTTATTTAGTATTGTAATTCATGCATTTATACCAGTGATATTATTGCTCTTCTTGTGAAACTGTTGATATTATTGCCCTGTTGACTGTTTTGTGTACTGTGGGTGAGTGACTGGCCTGATGCCAGTTATTGTGTACAATGCATACCTGTATATTGATGTTTCATGTTTGATAATGGGAATTATTGTATCCCTCTTCTGTGGGTGTGGGTACATTTCTGATGGGTGTCATGAGCCACAGTTCCAGTGCATAACCTGCCTCACCCAGTAGATGGCCTTGTAGAACATCACCCCTAGCAAACCTTGTGTAAAGCTATGAGGTGTGTCATATATGTGTCATGAGAACTGCCTGGGCTGCCTGCACACACATTGAGGATGATCCCTTGGGGATTATAGACAAATTGGCATTTGAATGAGTGGAACCCCTTCCTGTTGGTGTATGCCCTTCCCTGTTCAACAGATGGGGCTTTTATTTCTATGTGAGTGCAATCTGTGGTCCCCAAGACTTTAGGGCAGTGTGCTACAGCATAAAATTCCTGCATTGTTCTTGCTCACTCCTCTGGTGTTCAAGAAAAATAGATGTACTCCCTTGCATGGTCTAGCATAGCATTGAGACTCTGTTGAAATATTCTGAAGGCTGAGGCCTGTGACACCCCTAGTATATCCCCTGTGGGTCTCTAGAATGTACCAGTAGCTAATATCCTTAATGCTACACATATGTTGGTTTTCACTGGTATAGGTTCTCCTCAATTTCCCCTGGGTCTAAGGTGCGGGCAGCAGAGGTTGAAGAGTTCCTGTAGTGTTTCCCTATCAACCCTGCATCTCTCTATTATTCCAATGTCATGCAGTCCATGATATGTTACACAGGGTCTGAACACCTTTCTTCTCCTTGGAAAAAGTCTATCAGCAGTAGTAGCATCATAGATTTGAGCCTGTTGCACATACACATGCTAGAGAACAGTAGCAGCCCCTAACATTGCTTTTTTTCTAAGTGTTATGGTGACTACATTCCAATAGGTTTTGGTGTTCATGGCAAAAGGGCTACATC
Organism: Protopterus annectens; assembly: GCF_019279795.1. Lineage (NCBI taxonomy): Eukaryota > Metazoa > Chordata > Ceratodontiformes > Protopteridae > Protopterus > Protopterus annectens. The sequence goes on from NC_056737.1 coordinate 1,715,277,275, forward strand.
ATCTCTACAAGGTTACTTTATAGCTTCTTGAGTGGCTCTGCCATATTAGATTGGTTCATTAGCATGTAATTCAGCTGATTATGCTTTCATTAGCATACTCTGCTGTTTACCTTTGTTTGGAGGCTCTAAATGACTTGTAGAGATGTTTAATTAATACAAAATCGTGCACTATAGCAGTAGGGAAATTAGTGTCAATTAATCTGGCCCCAGCACAACCACCACCTGCAAGGCACAAAAAATGGTGGTCGTAATCTGAACAATTGCTGCATTAAATCTGCTCCACACGTGAAAAAGCTAATGCAGGTGACCTGGACCTCAAAATCAGTTACAGATTCCCCCCATTCACAGACTTCAAAATTCAACTAATTGCTACCATCTTGAAAAGTAATTTAACAGAAGAAAACTGTCAAACAGAAATATTACAAAAAAAAAACAAACTAGTAAACTAATTAAAATATAAAACATCACAGATACTCATATCCAACTCAAATGCATTAGTAACTAAGTGGAAAAATAATAATGCAAAAGAAATAAAACAAAAAAAGAAGACAAGATTATTGTACAATTTAAACAAATTAATTAAAGTAATAAAAATGACATAAACTGAAATTTAAGTACATTACCTGATCAAACACCATAAAACATTCAAAAAGGTAAAGAATAATCTGAAAAAAGTGAAAAACGATCTCCACAAACAGAAAATAAAGCAGCAAAGGCAGGAAAAGACATGAAGTGAATAGCATGAAATAAAGCAGTCACCACAGCAAAAGAAAGCAGCCTATGAACCCAGGACCCAGGTTATACATACATGCAACTACAAAGAAAGAATAGGAAGGATATGTCAGACATTTCTTAGTCTAAAAGGTAACTCTGAAGATAAAATATACAAAAATAAAACACTGCATGAATACACATGTATCTATAAACAGAAATAACACACACATAAATTTACCATAGAAACCCAATTTAATAAAGGCAGCAAGGATACGATTAGCTAATCCATCTGGGCTAAAGATCACTTAGGCTCATATATGTGTTTTTCAGTTCCTGGGAGTTGCATTCAAAATGATTTCCCTTATGTATGATTTTAGGATGCATCAATCATGTCATCAGTTTGATATCCTGAGTAAAGCAGACATGAATGCGTTTGTAAAAAAAAAATAGGTTATAAATTAGCTGGTAGGTCAGAAAAGCAGAGTTAAGATTAATTATACAATGACGGGTCACTGATTTTCAAAAACTTGTACATTGACTGGACGGCCCATAGAGCGTGCCCATTGTAAATCGAGCATATATCAATTGATAAAGGATTACTGAGCAGTCAAACCTCTCTATTCAGATATCCTACAGAGGACAGAGCAAAATACAAGAAAAATCAGGCACATTCTCCAAAACTAAAAAAATGTAAACATACCTGACTTTCCTTGTATTTCTGCACTGTCCATCCTTAAATCAAATCAGACTCATACCTCTCAACTGTCCAGATCTTTTCAGAATATTCAGATTCTTGCCTCATAGATTTGGTCTTTTCTACATAAAAAAATAGTTTTCTAGCAAGCCACTGAGGCTGAAGTCATTAAATAGTGACAGACATTTGAGATTTAACCTTCATATCCTTTAGAAAATGTATGCTAACAGAAAACCTCTCCTTCAAGCAACTTTCTAATTTTATAAGAGCAATAAAATCCATGGCTACTTTTGGACATTTATTCCTCCCCATTATGCTGCTCTTTGTCCAGGTTTCTAGCATTAACACTAGGCTGGCAGGAATGGGACAAAAAAAAAAAAAAAACAACACACCAACTATCCACACCCAGTCATGGGTTATTGCTTAACAATAAGGTTTCAAAATACACATCCATTAAATGTGCTGTTGTTTGGATTGCTTATGACTGAATGTCCAACATAAAAACAATTTTTTTGAGTACATTTGCAAACAATTTAAAGGTCGGAGGTATAATAACTAATACAGCAGATCAACAGTGTTTGCAAAATTATCTGGCTAAATTATCCATATGGGTACAGCAAAAAGGTATGAAACTTAACAACAGTAATGTTCTGTTGTGTACTTTGGTGTTACCAAAAATTATTATCCATATGCCGTGGATAATTATTTCTGTTTTTGTTTTACAAATAAAGGATTTAGGCATTGATTCATCTCTTGCTTTTGATTCTCATGTGCATTGTGTTGTTAGAAAATGTTATGGACTAACAAAAAATATTTTTAGGACCTTAACTTCTAGGGACAGGGTTGTTATAGTTAATTTTTTTTGCCAGTTTTCACCCCCATGACTGAATATTGTAGTTCCTTTTATGTGCTGGAGATCTCACTGCTTTCTAAGCTTGAGTGTGTTCAAAGAACATTTGCCAAACATATAGTAGGATGTGAATCCTTATCATATCTAATAAAACTTGAAAACTTATCCCTTTATTCAACAGCTTATAGGCTATTAAGGGCTGATTTAATTTAATGTACAAAAGATGAAATGTTTTCTGCAATGGTAGGAGCTGGTTTTGTAAATCATGGTTTAAATACTAGGAATAATAATTTATTAGTTCACTTATCTAGTACCAATTCAAAATTAATGTCTTTTTTTCATTTTAGGGCCAGTGGATTATGGAATACGGAACCTATAGATATTTGGTGAGCAAACAGTTTACTAATGTTTAAGTCTTCATTAGACATATGATTTAATGACTTGTTATATGCAATAGGGTTTAAGTTAAAGCAAACTCTTAATTGGTCTTCTTAGGTCCTGGCCTGGGCTTGAATTTTTGAATCATTGAATCAGCTAAATCAATTTAAAAAATAATGGAGGTGCATTACTGCTCAAATACACATGTCATCCACTGAATACTTTTTCTTCTTAATAGTTCTGAGAATGTTTTGCCTGAAAAACAGTATACATGTTTGTGAAACACAGCTGCACTAGTGATTATGTATGTCTCATCATCTGGACTCACTCAGCTGCCAGAGCTCATTTGAGACATTGTGTAGTTTTATCACCTTTTTATAAACTTGACAGTACAGTAGTACACAACAGTTTGACAGAAGGGTCCCTTAAATCAGAGATATAGCTAGGGTTGTGTGAAGGGGGGAGGGTGACTGCTCCAGGAGTAAAGGAGGTATGATCAACAGATGTTGAACACGTCATAGTGCAATACCAGGATACAGAAATTAATGCCGACACTGCATTTTTGGTCAAGGCTCAAGTGCTTCAGTATTTCAGGTGTGCTATTTAGTGCAATGAGCTGCTTGTTGCATGTCAGAGTTGAGCAAATGGTTTGCTACAGTTTTGAAGGGAAAATAGTTTTTTTTTTGGTCTTCAATATTGAGAGGACTTTTTATTTTGGACATCAGCTTAGAGCTGGGTTGTTCACCAAAATTAGTGAACTGCACAGGGTACCAGAAAACCTATATATGACTTTACTTTAAATGAGTAGTTGCAAGTGCAATATTAGCATCAGCAGATGACCAAGTAAAAAAAAATTACAAACAAAAACACAAAACTATTTCAAGGTAAACAAAAGGAATTGCTGATTTATTCTACCTGAATCAGCACTTTCTGTGTGAAAGCTTGTACCTGTTTTACATTTTAGAATAAATCTTTTTATTTTTATTGAGACAGTTTTATATTTTTCATTTACAGTGGATATAAAAAGTTTACACATCCCTGTTAAAATGCCAGGTTTTTGTGATATAAAAAATGAGACCACAATAAATCAATTCAAAACTTTTCTTACCTTTAATGTGACCTATAACCTGTACAATTCAATTGAAAAACAAATCTGTTAGGGGAAAAAATATAAAAAAATAAAAAACGTACAATATTCATATATATATATATATATATATATATATATATATATATATATATATATATATATTGAATATGTTTAAATGACGACATGACATTCTGACTCTAACAATGAGCAACCCTCAGATTCACTAACTGATAACTGGTAGACTGCAAGAGTCAGATGTTTGAGCAGGGCCTACTCTCACTCAAACCCAGACTAAGCTCCCCTTATCACTGGTCTGTATTTGGTACAGCTTTGCTTTCCTGGTTGCAGTTGCTGCTTCTGCATTTTGTTTAACATGGTATTTTTTTCAGTTAATTATATCCACTGTTGTTCAGACTGTAGAATGATATGAATATGTTCAGAATTGTTTTGCTCACACAGATACAATTTCAGTCTTCTTTGTATATATTTTGAGTGGAATAGTCAGCGACATTGCTCACAGAATTTCATTATCGTTTATCATTGTAACTGGCTATCTAACCTTCTTAATCAAGGGTTTTAACACATCCCGAGATGGCCACAAGTTTACAGCCTTTTATTATTTTTAATATTTCAAGGTATTTATAAGGCATTCAAGTTTGCCGCTGTATTCATAAACACAATATATACAGTCACATAAAAGGGTTGTACAACTGTACAAGGCACACAGTCTGATACCTGACTTTGGCATTATTTTTAAACATGAATTGCCCTAGAAGTAGTCCACATAGACAATGAACCCACACATTGTTTTGGTGGTAATTTCAGTTATGGTTACCACGCTATTTTGTTTACAGGAAACATTTTTTATATAGAGAGCATTGTCCTTGGTTCTCTGCTGTGAAGGTTCAGGTCTATGTTGACAAAGACTGGCTACAGAAAGTAATGTATGTGTGTGTGTGTGTGTGTGTGTGTATATATATATATATATATATATATATACACACACACACACACACACACACACACACACACACACACACACACACGCACACACACACACACACATATATATTATATATTATATATAAAGATTTTTTTTTCAGATAACCCAGTGCCATTACACAGAGGGATGAAGCTATGACTGCATCCCAGATGACCAGTGTTTGACTAGCAGCACAGGCAGGCATTGGAGGGACAGAGTAGAGGAGGAAGAAAGTTTGACTCAAACCACAACTTGCCCATCCGGGGGGAACAAAAGCTGCTTGGCTCACAACACTGGTGAAATCTGCAGAAATGTAAGTGTATTACCACAGCATAAAGAGCCTAGGGCAGACTACAGGATTTACAGACTGGCTGCTCCCTAACATCTGCCTCTTGCATCCACTGTGGAATGAACGGGCTGGGGAACTTTCAACCCTGGCAACAGAATAAACAACAAAAACAAGGGTCTGGAGGGAAGGTACTGCTACTGCATCAGTGATTTAATAGAATATCTACTGTGATGGGAAGTTAACTTACACAACTGTATTACATTTAACACTAGATCACTGTTGCTGTACCCTAAGCTATATGGGTAGGTAGAGTAGCAATTAATTACGAATTCAGGAGCCCCTGGAGAATGGTCTTAGCTAAGCACATTCTAGACCTGTAGAAGAAATTCAGTTTATAGTGCTTTGTAAAGGAGTGTACAGAGGTCCATTTTGTTGACTCTAGAATATTTGTAGAGTCCACCCTTTTCCGGAAATCCACAGAAGAAGGCAACATCCTAGTGGAATGGGCCCTAACCCTCCCTGGAAGTGTCTTATTATGCTGAGAGTAACAAAATGAAATAGCAGGAAACAAACAGCTAGAAGTAGTCTACTTTGACACTGGTTGTCCTTTCCTCTTTTCTTCATAATAGACAAACAGCTAATCAGGTTTCCTTAAGGACTAAGTTTTATCTAGGTAGTATCTGAGCTGCCTATGGGCATCCATAGTATGAAGACGTTTTGCTGCCTTATTCTTTTGGGGATCAGGAAAAAGGCAGGAATATTAATAGACTGGATCAAAGTAAACTCTGAGAACAAGTTACACATAAAAGAGGGGTTAATTTTCAAAGAAACTCTGTCCTTGTGAAGAATGAGATAGGGTTAACTCATCATAAGAGCTTGTAACAAATGACTCACCTAGCTGATGTCAGAGCAATGAGTAAAACAGTCTTCAGTGTTAAGAACTTCAGTTCATCCTGATGAGGTGGTTCAAATGGAAAAACAGTAAATGTTTCCAGCACAAAGAACACAAGGAGGAGCCACCTATTTTTCTAGGTGGCTGGTTATGTAAAAGCACTTTCAAAAACTGTTTGAATTGTGGGTGATTAAAAAAGGAGGACCCAAGGGCAGACAAGCAGAAATAGCTGACAAATGAACCTTGTTAGGTGAGTAAAAAAGACCAGAGGACAGTAACTCACACATATAATCATAAACCAAAGGCAGCTGGGCTTTAAAAGGGTCCTGATTCTTTGAATGTCACCAACTAGAAAATCTTTTCCACTTACACATATATGAATAGCAGTTTTTTTAGATTCCTTCAATACCTGCTGCATGTATTCAGGAAAAGTTGCCCAAAAGGCATCAATATTCTCTCCCCCAGGCAGTCAAATGAAGAGTTTTCAGGTCAGGGTTCATAGGTGTATCAAACAACCACTGTCTTGGGTGAGTTAATTTTGTGGGGAAGCCTATGTTAATTGCCCTTTGCCAGTTTCAGAAGAAGGAGGAATCACTGTTTAGGGAACCCTTCTGGATATTTTGAAAAACATTGGATATCAGTAGAAAGGGTGGAAAGGCAAAGAGGAACATTTCTGTCCATGGGAATGAGAATATATTTGCCTTCCAGGCCTGTTTGAAATTAATCCTGAAACAGAATTTCTTTAGTTGTCTGCTCTGAGAGGAGGCAAACAGATCTACCGGAGGTGTTTCCCACAGTTAGATCAATTCTTGTAAGACTTGAAACCAAAGAAAATCAATGCCAAAGAAGGGTCCAGAAATGGTCTAAGAATTCATTTATGAGATGAAAGCTCTCATTTAATTTTTTTTCAGGTTGTTTTAATAAATTAATTCTTGGACTATTTTTGGCCCTCATTTGGCATTGATTTTCTTTGGTTTTCAGGTTTATCTGGTTAATGCTGCACCATTTTGTAACTTTTCTCAGTTCTTTTAAGACCTCAGGGTGAAGTTTCCATTCAATAGGGAATGTCCTGGTCCTGAATAGTTTGCCTGCTCAGTGTTTTGCTCTGAAAGAATATATGTAGCATGAAGAGTCAAACTTGAGCTGAGTTGATATCTCACATGCTATCTCTGTATATCTGTAAAGGGGGGGGGGTAAGACCTAGTACCACCCTGTTTGTTTATGCACCACATCACTGTGGTATAGCCTGTGAAAATTTGCAAAGGCCTTGGGGACCAGAGATGATTTAGGATTTCCAAAACATTTATTATGGCCAACTTCCCTTTGACATTTATGTGTTTTTGTCTGTCTTATCCAGACTGACCTGAGGTACCATTGAATTTTTCCTCATGTGATGTACGGCTATGGGAGTCATACGAACTGTGGAATCCCTGTACCCTAGAATCTTGAGAAAAATCCATGAAGACCTTTTTGAAAAAATCTACTTTGTCTTAAGATAAAAAAGCTCTTCCCAGGGCAGAATCTAAAAGACATCCCAAGAAAAAGAATTCTGTGAGATGGGATGAAAGAAGATTTATGTAAGTTTACTTGAAACCTCAGACTGAGTAGAAGATTCTGAACACCTTTTAAGGACTTTTGCCATCTGGAAAAATACTGCAAATATAAAGCAATCATACAAATAAGGAAAATGTGAATGGATTTTAGTCTGCAATGAGTAATGACTGGAGCCATTTACTTTGTAAATCTCCTTTAAGCCATGAATAGTTCAAAGAGTAAGAAAGAAAACTGATAATATGAGCCAGATATAGAAAATCTTAAAAAAAACACCTGAGGTGATTGCCAATGGGAATTTGATGGCAAGCATCCTTTAAAATTAGTTTTACAATGAAAGCTAGTAAAAATACAGAGGTAACATAGTCTGAAAGGACAATATTTTGATCTTTGGAACCTTTACAAAAAACTGATAATGGAGAGATCTAGCTCAGACTTCCGGGTCTCTTCTATCTTTGGCACGAGAAAAATCTTTGAATAAAATGCTTTAATCTTGTGGTCTGCAGGAACAGGCTGTATGACTTACTGAGATAACATTTGATTGAAAAGTAGAGAAAACATTGAAATTATGCGTTACTTGGTAAGGGGATCCCTTAGAAAGGAGGAAGGGAATCTCACTGCCAACTGTACCTCTGTTGAATGATTTTCAGAACCTTATTGTCTGCAACAATGTGGTGCCACATGGAAAGATGAAGACTCAGGAAGTGGGAGTGGGAGAGGTTACCAGGGAAGGGAAGCCTGAAAAGGCCAATAGTCATAGGCTTATAGGATCATAGGAGGCTCCTAGGCTAATGGCCCTGAGATGCTTACAAGCCCAGCCAAGAGTTTATCCCCAAAAAAAGAAACCTCAGTCAGCACCTATTCCCCCTGTCAATGAGGGACACAGGTGGATCCCTGGGACATATTTGTGGTTTCCCATCCACTCATCAAGGTTGTGCTTGAAGAAGGTCAGTGAGGTACTCTGTTTGACATGTATGGGAGGTCTATTCCAGAGATGGGACAGCTCTGGGAGACAAACATGTCTCTCCAGCAGGTTTTGTTGATGTTGCATATTAGATTTAGGCCTTTTGAGTGGGTAATGTGTGAGGAGTTAGACTTACAGATATGAAGCATCTCTAGTAGGGCAGGGTCCAAAATTGCCTTGTAGGTGAGACACATCATCTCTGAGCAATATGTACAATACAGTGTAGAATGATAGAGATTTGAGCCTGTCCACATAGGACAGGTGTTGGAGGCCATGGATCCTCTTTGTGAGGTATTTCTGTGGTCTTTCCAGTTGGTGCAGGTGTTTGGAGCAGTACATACCAAATGGGGCATTATACTCAATTATTGGCCGAATGAAGGAGGAGTACAGAGCGGTAATAACCTCCTTTTTTTCTGGATGTAATACCTTTACTTATGAGATGAACCAAGTAAAAGGCTTTTCAGACCACTACCACGACATGATGGTCGTCTGTGAGATTAATGTCAACCTGAGTACCCAGATCTCTCACCACTGGTTGTGTGCTTAGGGGGTTGCCGTTGATGTGGTAATCAGTAGGGGCCATGTTGTTGCCAAATGGTATGATAATACATATTTTTGCATTTAATTTAAGGACACAACTTTGGCACCAGTAATTTGTTGCTATGAGACCCTCTTGCAGTATGTTAACATCATTTGGGGAGTCAATGACAGCATCCAACTTACAGTAATCCACAACCTTGGTCAGCCACAGGCCTTTTGTCTTTGCCTGGACCTCTGAGAAGTAGATGCCAAACAGAAGGGGTCCCAGGACAGATCCCTGGGGAACACCACTAGTGACAGGTCTGCTGTCAGAGGTGGAGGCACCTATTTCAATCTTGTGGGTCCTATCCATGAGCCAGTTGGCCACCCACCTGGTGAGATAGGGATTTATGCCAAGTTGTGTTAGCTTTTCGATGATGCCCGAGTGGGGGGATTGTTTCAAAGGCCTTGGCCAAGTCAAGGTAAGCTGTCTGTACTGACTTTCTCTCATCCAGGGCCTTGGTGACAGTCTCAAAGAAATGAACCAGGTTCAACAGGCAAGATCTGCCCTTGACGAATTCAAACTTGGTGGGGTCAAGTGCTTGGAGGTTGCCTATGTCCTTGTTTATGAGATCCATAATAATACGCTCCATGGTTTTGCAGATCAGACTTGTCAAACTAAATGGGTGATAGTTTCCAGGGTCAGAAGTGGCACCACCTTTGTGCAAAGGGATGACAATGGCACTTCTCTACTCTATTGGAATGAAGCCTGTACTTAGGCTGTGGTTGAATAGGGTGCTCAATGGCGAAGCTAGTTCTTCCTGGTGATGGTGATGAATACAGGCTGGCATACTATCAGGTCCCATGGAAGCTGTGTTCTTTGCCTTGGATAGGGCCTTTAACACCTTGATCTACAGAGATGTGAGGTGTGGAACAAGTATCAGGGATGTTGAATGGGCTTTTGGAGGGGACAGGGCGGTAACGTTTGTGATATCATTCTGATTTTTTTGACTATCCTTGGTTTTAAGATGCTTTTCCTTTCTTTCTGGAGTCTTGTTGCCATTACTTTCTAAAATACTATTTCTAGGCATCTTTCTGATTAAATTGCTTATTGAAACATGGAGCTGATGGGGAAGAAAACATTTTATTTGCCTTAAAAGGGAAGGCTGGAAAATTTGCGTTACCCCTTATATCACCTTTCCTGTTTTCATTGAACCACTTAAGTATCTCAGCTGCTGAAGGGACAAACAAAACTTCCTTGTCCAAGGGAGAATTTAAAGTTTCAGTTGTAACATCTTCAGGAAGATGTTGGGGTTGAAATTAAGCACATCTTCCCATGACTGACCTGGAACCAGCAGCCCTGGAGATGGTATCTGCAGCATCATAAGAACACTTTAAGGCATGAATAACTACATGAGAAGAAGATGTTAAAGGGGATTCAAATATTTTTTGCCTTAGAAGAAGGAAGGGTAACAGTTAACTTTTGCATAGTCACAAAAGACAGAAGTAAAAGTGTTAACATATGAGCCGGGCAGTTTAATATTCTGAATGCTGAGATGGTAGAAGAATATACCTTCTTTCCAAATTTGTCAAACACTCTCCCATCCTTTTCAGAGGGAATAGGGTTAGAATTAACAATTTGTCTAGCAAAAGCAGTTCTGGATAGAGAAATTACAACAGAGTATGCTTGAGGGTTAGCAAACAAATATTTGCGGATACCATGTATAACCTATTAGGCTTCCTAGGAGCAGGACATTGACAGTTGGGTAAACTGCAAGCTGAGAGAAAAAACAAGCTCTTAAGCAGATAAAATAGGAGGAAATGTTGATAACTGGGGATTATCCAAGTGTAACAAGTCTTAATACATTTGCTCAGCAACAGGAAGTTCTTTTTCATTTCACTGAAAAACCTCTTTCATCTTTATAAAGTTTCAGGAAAAAGAGGTCTTCTACAGGAAAATCTGATGCAACACTTTCCTCAGAGTCAGAATCTTTGGGATGAGAAAAAAAGTCTTAAAGCACAACATTTCCCCTTCAAGTCCTTCTATTCTGATGGAATTATAGTATTAGAAAGTGAGGAAACACTTTTCTTTTTCTTTAAAGCAGAGGAAATGGGAGCAAAAAAAGCAGAAATTAACTCCTTCATAAATTCCAGCAAATCTTCCATGTCCATGGAAATAAAAACAGGAAAAGCTACATTTTTACCTTTTCTTTTTTTCGCTGAGAGATTTCCCTGAAAAAGGATTGACTGAAGGAAGGCTCACTCTTCTGGGACCCAAGCTCCTTATCCCAGCTATTAGGTAAAATAGTCTCTGATTATTTTTTTCTTCTTGTGGACAGGGGAGGGAAGAACTGTGGAGACTGGTAATTGCTCAATAGGTTCAGCCGAGGATGAAACACTGAAGATGGGAATCAGAGCCTGAAGGAGTCAATAAAGTTTAAAGACAGTCAAAAGCAGGTTCAGGTAAAAAAAGCAATGCCAGTCTGCATAAGCATGATGTGCTGCACCTATACATAAAACCCATACAACCTGTACGAAAAAAATAAAAGAAATTATACTTTGTACACAGTTGTTCACACAAGCATTCACAAAGAATATTCCCCTGACAAGAAGTGACAATTTGAGATTTCAAATCAGATTCCTAGCAAAACACAGCATATTTTCACAGAAAAAAACACTTCTTGTTGTCAGAAAATACATTTAGTGAGTTTAGTGGAAGGGTTTCCTCAAAAGGGGGACATATCTGCCCAGTCTTGAAGGATTGCTAACCAACTGACAGTTCTATGGGTCTTGCCAAAAGAGTGCTCTTTGGTTGTAATAAAACTCTGTGGTTTTGCATTCTAATTGCCCTTTATGCAGAGCTCCTCTCAAGCTTCTGACAGTTAGACCTCTTCGGCTTTGAAAGCTGGCTGGTAAAATTGGGGTGGACCCATATAGCTTAGTCTACTGTGATAGCAAGGTAACGCTGAACATTCATAATACTGTCCATTCTTTGTACTTCTCTCATCATATACTCCATATAAAATCATATGTTAATATTCTTTATCTCATTTTTCTGAATGTTTCAGTCTTTTTTCCAAACTTTTACAGCTCTAACACATTTCAGAAATAAATGCAATGTTGTCTCCTTTTCATCACATATGTGACATAACCTTTCTTGCTTTTGTTTGTATAATAGTTTTATTCACAAGTAGCTTATTTAACATCTTGTGCCATCAAAGATATTTTCATTCTCATATCCCTTGAAATCTTAATCTCCTTTTCTGGATTGCTTGTCCAGACTTTGTCCTGCATATGTTTCCACAGACCAGTGTAATAATAATCATCTATAATCTTTTCATAACACTGACTTATTTTATCTGTCAAATTCTCTAAACTACCATTCTTTTTTATTTGGTTTTAAAACAAATAAACAAATCAATTATAAAACAAACAAAGTTATACATACCAACAACAATTAATATTTTTCAAGTCTTTAAGCCAAGATTTATATGAATATGTAATATTATAAGTTCTCATCTTTATAGTATGCAGTTCACTACCCCAAACACTTTTTGCCAAATTAACAAATTCAACATTAGAGGGGGTAACTTTATTTTTCCAAGTTTAAGTAATTACTTTCTGTCTCTAGCAAGAATAGACCAAAGAAGAAGCACTTCAGTTTTTGGACTTATCTCAGGAATCAGAACATTCAATAAAAGTAAAGATTTATAAATAATACATCTATCTGACCATAGAACTTGAATTAAGTTATTATTTTTTTTCCAAAACGGGGAACTGACTTCACATTATTATACCATATGCATCCAATCACCTATTATTTCCGAATCACATCTTCAACATTTAATTCTATTTGATTTATACAAAACTGTAATTTTGTTAGGAGTGATAAAAACTCTGTGTAAGAATTTCCAAGGGAAATTTTTTCAATATAATAAAGATGTACTTTTATCTGTGTATTTTAATATTACTTTCCTGTATTATTCATTGAAGTCTTTATTATTCATTTTTGAGGAATAATTCCAATAGGAATTGTCTAAATATGTGACATTTAACTTAAGAATTTTACAAATTTGTGACAAATGTGATTTATTTTTTGTTGCATTATTAATGATATTTATTAGGAATTCCAATAATATAGGGAATGATTTCTTATCTAGGTTAAATATCTTATTAATCACTGTGTTCATAAAGTGTCAAAATATTTGTAAAACTAACCAGTTCTCAGAATCTTGATTGTATTTGAACCTGAAGTTATCAGCAGTGTGTATATATATATATATATATATATATATATATATATATATATATATATATATATATATATATATATATATATATGTATATATATATATATATATATGGTTTACTATTAGATGTTCCAAGTGAACTCCGTCAACTCCACTTTTGTCGAACACGGAAGTTTGAAAATGATAATATCGAACACCAAAAGCCAACCTAGGAACGGTTTTAACATGGGTCGAGACAAGTGTTCAGTTTTATTGCCGAACTATAAACCTCTCCCCTATCTCGACCCATGTCAAAACCCATTCCTAGGTTAGCTTTTGGTGTTCAATATTGCCACTTTCGAACTTCCGTGTTAGACAAAAGTGCAGTTGATGGAGTTTGCTTTGAACATCTAATAGTAAACCATATACATATATATATATATATATATATATATATATATATATATATATATATATATGGATTCACTTCATAACATGAAAGCTCAAAACACTGAAACTCAAAACACTGAAACCAAAACACTGAAACTTTAAAATCTTGAAAACTCAAAACACTAAAAACACATATTATACATACTGAGTTTAAACAACATAAATCATAGCACTTTCCACCAAGTGTAAGCAGGGGGGCAAGCCCCCCAGCACCCCCCATGTGGTCTATATTAGAACTTCGAAGTGTCAGAACTTCGAATGTTCTAATATCGAACCCAATTCAGCGAACGCTGACAACATCGAACATTCAGAACAGGGAATTTTTTCCTAGGGAAAAAATATGCTGTTCCGAAACACATATACACAACACAAGCACACCAAACAAACAGCAATCCACAGACACATACCTAAAATCTTACATCTAACCCTACACTAAACTGTACATACACCACTAACTATCCACTTACCTTAACCCAAACCCTAACCCTATGGTCCATCACACACTCACCTCACCTGCGCCCTAACCCTAACTCACCTAACCCGCCATAACCCTCACATCCACACAATTGCACACTTACCTGAACCTGACCCATAACATTCCATCACAGCGCTGAAAATAGCAAAGTGACAGAAACGGACAACCGAATTCTTTCCCTGGGCAAAAATTCAGTTTTCTGCAGCTTTGCTATTTTCAGCGTTCAATGAATACGGTTTGATGTTCTGAAATATCGATTTTCTAATATAGACTCCCACACTCCCTGCTACTTATATATATCGACTCCAAGATTGCACTTCACTACACTAACTGCAATCTTGGAGTTGATATATTTAAGTAGCAGGTGGTGTGGGGGGTGCAGTGGGGGGTTGCCCCCCTGCTTACACTTGGTGGAAAGTGCTGTGATTTATGTTGTTTAAACTCAGTATATGTATGCCAAGGCTTTTGACACCATCACCCACTCTGGAATTATAGATAAACTCACTAAACTAGGTATAAATCCCTATGTCACAAGATGGGTTGCCAACTGGCTTACTGACAGAACCCACACAGTGAAAGTAGCAGACTCCAAATCTGACTTCAGACCAGTGACAAGTGGAGTACCACAGGGTTCAGTCCTAGGTCCTCTCCTGTTTGGTATCTACTTCTCTGAAATACAGGCTAACACAGAAGGTCTTTGGCTAATGAAGTTCACAGATGACTGCAAACTAGGAGCCATAATCGAAACTCCTAATGATGTGGACATCCTACAAAAGGGCCTCACTGAGACAGATGCCTGGTGTCAAAGCCATGGCCTCAAGCTCAATGCCAAAAAGTGCACTGTCATCCCCTTTGGTAAAAACTCTGTACCCATGAACTACAACATAGGCGGTAGTATACTTAACATCAAAAGTGTGATAAGAGACCTTGGGACACAGGTGGACAGTAGTCTCTCCTTTGATAATCACATCACCACAGATGTCAGGAAATCCTTCTACATGGCACACCTCATCACAAAAGGTTTCTCATCCAGAAAAAAGAGGTAATTGTTCCCCTCTACTCATCACTCACTAGACCCATTATAGAGTACAATGCCCCTTTTGGTATGTACCTCACAAGACATCTACAGCAACTGGAAAGACCACAGAAATACCTCACAAAGAGGATTACCGGCCTCAAACAGATGCCCTACGCAGACCGTCTCAAACAACTCCAGAGTTACTCCATCGCATATCACCTACTCAGAAGTGATCTCTGCCTAACATACAAAGCTATGTCAAACCCAGAGCTGTTGGACATCCTCCACTTAAAGAAATCCCAATCCCTCCAAGCTACATGCTCTAGGGACCTAAACCTTGTCACCACAATAAACAGAACATACCGGAGGGATAGATTCCTGTCCCAGAGACTTCCCAAACTCTGGAATAAACTACCTATCTATATCAAACAAAGCTTCTCATTAGCACTCTTCAAGAAAAATCTTGATGATTGGATGGGAAATAGGAAATTCACCCCAGGGATCACCTCTATGGCTCTTCTCGACAGTGGCACAGGGAAATAATTTTCTTGGGTGGCAAAAGCCAGGGTACCTTTTTGGCTGGGCTTGTATAGGCCCCAGGGCCCATAGCCTAGTACCTGCATATGAACCTATGAACTTATATGTGTTTTCAGTGTTTTGAGTTTCAGTGTTTTGAGTTTTCAGTGTTATGAAGTGAATCCATATATATATATATATATATATATATATATATATATATATATATATATATATACACCAGTTAAGAATTAATGCCAACAAATTAAGTTACTTTGTTGTTTCAATACTAGCATTTTGTTGAAGTTAAGAGTTTCTAAGCATTCATTTGTATATGCAATTGGAAACAGAAAATATGTCTTTAATACAATGGTTAGACTATGTGAACTTTTGGAAAGAGGAAATTATGTTATTTAAATAGGGAATTTGAAAAGAGGGTTTAATACCATTTATACAAAAATATTTTAATAACCAGGGACTATTTGTTTATGACTGGTTGTTATATTTTTATTATTTACTAATAATATTTCTTGATATATTTTTTCCATTTTGAATCATAAGATGAATTTATCCACAACACTATCACTTTTACAATTGTTGAAGTAGCATACAATTGAATATCAGTGGATCCTATTCCCCATTATCCCAGCCTATTCTGTGATGATCAAAGGAAACTCTTGGTTTATTAGGATGCCAAAAAAAAAATTTAAGTAGAATATTTATCTTCTTCATCAATTTTTTTAGTGGCGCTAGTATTGAAGCTTGTAAGATAAACAGTATTTCAAAGAGAATTACCATCTTAATGAACATTAATTGTTCTTCTTTGGTAAAGAAGAATTTGTTCCAATTTGTGGCTAAACTAAAATTTTATCAACAACCTGTTGAATCGTTGTTTGCATAATTTCTTTACTATTAGACATAATGGTTATACTTAGGTATTTAATTTGATTGCTATTCCAATTGAAGTTAGAATATTTTTTGTATGAATTTTTAAATTTTTTTATTAATTAATAATGTACTTGTTTTATTATGATTAAATCTTAAGTTCGAGATTTCTTCAAGCTGACTCATAGAGCTAATAATATGTTCTAATGAATTTTCTGTTTTTCCTGTTGTTAGTAAAATATCATCAGCAAAGTGTTGAATCTTTAGTTGAAATCTTCTTTTATTTTGATACCATTAATGTTCTTATTGGATCTAATACTATTAGCAAAGTGTTCTATAGCCAATGCAAAAAGTAAAGGTAATAATGGACAGCCTTGTTTTGTGCCTTTTTGTAATTTAAAGGAATTAGAAAGAAAAGAACATATTTTAACATAAGCACAAGAGTTATTGTATAACTTTAAGTATTAACAGGTGCAACCTATTAGCTGAGGCAAATGCCTTATCTAAATTAAGACTAATGATAGAAAGTTCTTTTTTATTTTTATTTGCATAGTCTATTAATGTATGTATTTTTATTATATTATCCTATATTGTCTATTTGAAATAAATCCAGCTTGATTGTTAACTAGTTTAGGTATAGGTACATTAATTCTGTTAGCAAAAATGGACATGAACGTCTTATAGTCCACATTTAAAAGTGAAATTGTTCTGTATGATGAGTACTTTTCAGGATCCTTATCTTTTTTGAAAATAGGTACTATAAGGGAATATTTCCATGATGGGGGGGACTTCAGCAGTTGTTTTTATTTCTCTATACACCTTATCTAATATTTTAACAGCATCATCAGGTAATATTTTATATAGTTCTGGTATAAGACCATCTAAGCCGGGCATCTTATTATTTTTTAACATTATTATTTGATCTTTTATTTCTGTTAAAGTGAATGTTCTATAATTTTTTATTTATTCACTTGTTATTTTATTATTTATATTTTCCCTTAAAAAAGTTTCAACTATATCATCATTATCTAGGTTATTTGAATTATTATTTAAATTTTCATAAAACATTTTAAAGACATCAATGTTTTTCTTTCTTTTTTATTATTTATATGTGTCATAATTTCTTTGATATGATTTAGTTATTCATTTTATTTGATCTAAGAGCAAGGTTATGCAAGCTTAAAGGGTTTACTGAATATGCCTAAAGTTTAAGTTTTTCTAGGTTTATTGAAACTTTATGATTTAGAATTTCAACATATTTTGTATTTAAGTTTTTAAGTTCAGATGGTAGAGAGACCGCAACCACAGTAGTTTTATTAACGTCAATAAAAACTGATACAACGTTTTCGTCAGTGTAATTCCCCAACTTCTTCAGATATAAAATTCATTACACATAGTATTTATAGTATTTAATTTCATCAATTAAGAACCTTCTAATTAATTTTTAAAGGCAAATGTTCTGAAATACCTAGTATCAAGATATCAGATCCTTAAAGTCTAAAAAACTGAGACCCATGTGTATACTGGGTTAAATTCTTGACTACTAACATATTGCATAAATATTATTTAAAAAGTACATGATGAATATTATATAAAAATCATATATATAAATAATATGTATAAATTGAATATTCGTCTTCGCATAATGATAAAAAATTGTACAAGTATAAAAAATTTTTTTTTTAAAAAATGTTACAACCATATAATATTACATTTGATTATGCATACATAAAATTTACAATTTAGCAGCTTTCAACCTTAATAACGGTGCAATGGATATATGGTCATTCATACCAGGTGGTCTGTTGGCTTCCAGCAACACCTGCCAGTAGGTTTCCGGGTATTCTAATCTGGTCTTCCATGGACCCCCTCTGTTGTCTCTATACTGTGTCTCAAGTACGAAAAATAGTCATGGTCTACGCCCTGCCTCAGACGACAATGGTATCGCCCAAGGTTCCGGTATTGGCGTTCCAAGCACCTCTTCTAACTTTCAGCAAACACAGAATATTTTACATTCCCCAAACACAGCAGCAGAAAATACACATATGAGGAGAAACATTACAGAGAATTTACCACCTTCTTCTTCCTTTCAGGAGTGGTTACAGGCAACCCAAGTTAATATTCATGAATGGGTTCCGGCACCAAACGACACTAATTATACCTATACCGAGACTGTTGATCTTTTACGGACAGCAATGTACAGGTACAAAAGTTTGCACCTAGATAATATGTATTTAAACAAGTGCCTTAAGAAATGTATAGTACCTAAAGGGTTACGGACTTTCAAGTATCCTAACAATGTCAGTCCTGGCACTGAATTTCATCAAGACCTTGTGAGAGCTTTTGATAACTGTGGCCTGGAAATAGTTCAGGCCATAGTTAAGAATAATGATAAAGAAATATGTAAGCTCCACGAGGACATTGAAAAATACAATAATTTCACTGTTAATTATTTGATGTTCACTGTAGAGCAGGAAAAGAAAAAAATATCATGACATTAGGGTCTATATAGATGAAAAATGTGAAGAAATCATTGCAAGAAAACATAAAAAGTTACACTGAGATATTAAGGAATATGAATTGGGTCAGCAATATCCAGCACCCCCCCATGTGATTTCAATATAATCAAGAAGGGGGAGGAAAGTATGTCTCACATTGGTAACTTTTCCGAGGAAGGAAATAACAACAGGGGGGGGGGGGGTCCAATGGTGGATGAGCAAATGGTAGAAAATGAACTTCTACCTAGGCGTTCAGAAAGGATTCGGAACCAACGGAACAATCAAGGTTCCAACCATTTTCACCAGGGTACTTACCCCCATGGGGGGGGGGTTACAACAAAAACAGGAATCAGAGGTGGTAACCATTGAAACTCCTATGGTTACCAAACATCAGGGGGATGATTATGTGATTACAAGCCAAGCTGGCTTTCACATTTACAATTATAGTGATCTCCACATTACTGAAACATATTTTAATTTGTTCACTAAGGGTTTCAAGTACATACCCCAAATAAACAGGGACATCACTAGGGCTATTATGGATTAAAAAATTTTCATCAGAAAATTAAATCTAGAGAATCTATTTGGGAGTACTACTCCTAATACCAACAGTAGTACACCCCATAAGCCTAGCATTTTTAACCCCCTACACACCCACAGCTGAAAAACTTGGAATCAAGAATTGAAAGGAGGATTAGACAAGTAAATAGACATTACACTTACATTCCCAACCTTGAAACAGCTGAATTAGATTTAATCACTAAACTTAGTCATAATCCCAATATACGGGTTATGGAACCAGACAAGGGTGGGGGTATAGTCCTTATGGACAAAATAGTGTACGAAGGGAAAATGAATGGTATTTTACACAATGAATCCAGATACAGGCCAGTTTCTATCAATGAGATTAATATATCATACAAAAAGATAGATTTGGCTATTAAAGATTTATTTGACCAAGGAGTTATTGATTTTAGTATTTATTCATATCTTGAGAATAAACCCCCAGGGTACCCTCTATATTTGGGATATCCAAGGTACACAAAGATGTCCAGGATCCCCCACTTAGGCCTATAGTTGCTGCACAGGGTTCCAAGATATTTCCTTTATCTAAATTCTTGGACTGGAAACTTAAGCATCTGTGGGGTAAAGAACATCATTTACTCAAATATTCTTGGGAATTTTTGGGTAAAATTACCCCAGAATTATATTCCCCTGATTTGACCTTCCTCACCATAGATGTAGTGGATCTTTTTTCTGTGATTCCACATGACAAGGGCTTAACTTGGTTAGAGGAAGCCCTGAGAAAAAATCCAGGAACAAGTGAAAATGACATTTTTTTGGTGATGGAATTGGCAGAATTGGTTTTAAATAATAATTTTTTTGTATTTTTCAGGGGAATATTTTAAACAAATTTCTGGTGTTGCCATGGGGGCTAATTGTGCCCTCACCTATGCAGATATAGTTATATCTCTTTGGGAAAGTAAATATGTTTTTAACAATGTATATAGTAAACATTGGACTTTTTATTCACAATTTTTGGATGACATTTGCATTTTTTGGACAGGTACAACTAGTATGCTGGAGGATTTTATTAAATATTTAAACTTCAGTATGGATTTTTTGAATTTTACGTATCAAGCCTCCAAGGGTAAGGTTAACTACCTGGATGTGACTTTGAGAGTTGAAGATGAACGTTTCCAATCTACTATATACAGGAAACCTACTTTTTCTAATAGTTACATCAGGTTTACTAGTTCTCATCCAAGATATCAAAAGAAGGGCATAGTCAAGGGACAGTTTGTCAGAGCATCACGTATGACATCTGACAACCTTGACTATGCCCAGGAATGTTCAATGTTAACTAAGTTGTTTTTGGAGAGGGAATACCCTTTAGAGTTTATTGAAAATATCAGTAAAGAAGTCAAGGATGGCAGGGAAACTATATACATGCCCATCCTTGGCACAGGCAATGTGCCAAAATTTTCTGTTGCTAGTGAAGTTCAAGATCTTAATGAAGGTTACAAAACAGTATTTGTCACTGATTATAGTGCCAATTCTGGTGTCATCAAAAGAATAGTTGAAGAAGAATGGGGTTATTTTTGTGACATTACAGACCTTACTAATTTAAAAGGGAAAACCATGAGAACAGTTTTCCATAAGGGGAGAAACATTAAAAGTATATTGGAACAAGAGATAGGGACCAAGGCATTTTCCAATCAACGAAGAGGCACATACAGATGTGGAGCTTGTGTACAATGTAAACATATAGCACATACAGATAAAATTTATATTCCAGCCAGAAACAGATGGATTACTGCATCCAATTATTCCAATTGTAATAGCCAAGGGTTAATTTATTTGAGTATGTGCCAGGTTTGTCAGGGGTTTTATGTAGGAAAAACAGAGAGACACCTGAAGCGTAGGATATATGAACATTTATATGAAATACAAAAACATAATCCTAGCAATACTTTATATCGACATACCCTGACATGCCAACAAGCCAAATTTGTATTTTTCATACCTGAGACACAGTATAGGGATAACAGAGGGGGTCCATGGGAGACCAGATTAGAATACCGGGAAACCTACTGGCAGGTGTTGCTGGAAGCCAACAGACCACCTGGTATGAATTACCATATATCCATTGCACCATTATTAAGGTTGAAAGCTGCTAAATTGTAAATTTTATGTATGCATAATCAAATGTAATATTATATGGTTGTAACATTTTTTTTAAAAAAAAAATTTTATACTTGTACAATTTTTTATCATTATGCGAAGACGAATATTCAATTTATACATATTACTTATATATATGATTTTTATATAATATTCATCATGTACTTTTTAAATAATATTTATACAATATGTTAGTAGTCAAGAATTTAACCCAGTATACACATGGGTCTCAGTTTTTTAGACTTTAAGGATCTGATATCTTGATACTAGGTATTTCAGAACGTTTGCCTTTAAAAATTAATTAGAAGGTTCTTAATTGATGAAATTAGATACTATAAATACTATGTTTGTGTAATGAATTTTATATCTGAAGAAGTCGGGGAATTACACTGACGAAAACGTTCTATCAGTTTTTATTGGCATTAATAAAACTACTGTGGTTGCGGTCTCTCTACTATCTGATTTTGGTTCTGTGTTGTGGATTTTATCAGAAGAGCCTCTGGTTGTTTTCTAAGTTTTTAAGTTCAGACTGACTGACAATGTCATTTGGTTTTAGATTTACCTTTAGTGTGTCAATTTTGGCCTGTAAAATATTCAATTGTTTTTGTCCCACTCTCTTGTTTTACTGATATACCAGGTTGTAACTCTTCCATTTAAGTAAGCCTTTAATAAATCCCACAGGACAATGTCAGATACTTCACCATTCATGTTTATTTGTTGGAAATTTTTGATCTCTTTAACATACCAACCCTTGAATCCTTTTATTTTAATAATGTACCCTGGTAATCTCCTGTGTTGTATTAAACTGTCAGTTTTTTAAATAATATTAAAGATTATAGCATTATGGTCCAATAGTGGACATGAAACTATTGAAACTTCTCTGATATGTGATAACATATTGTTTGAAACAAAAATCTTATCAATATTTGTTTGTGTTCCGTAGCTATATGAATAATGGGTAAATTTAAGTGAAGTTTGTTTCCTTAGCTCATATATATCCTTTAAATTCATTAGATTTACAAAATTTGTTAAGTGTTTGGCCGAAAATGTGATTTTCAGCTTTCTATCTGCAGTAGAATCTTTGATAAATTATGATCAAAATCACCAGCCATTATGACTTCACCTTTCATGTAATAGGCTATAGTGTCTAAGTAATTTTTTACATCTTTAGCTCCAACCCCTGGAATCCAATAAGAGTTCAATGGAGATAGGTTTCTGTTCCACTTAATTTTAACAATGCTTAACATATCATTTTTATCAACATATGCATCTTTTACTTTAGGCATTACTGGTGAGTTCTTCCATAAAATGAGGGCGCCTCTTCTTTTAGCTCATAAGCCAGAATGTGCTAAACCAAATAATTCTTTAATGACTAAAGTAACCTTTTGTAACAAACTTTTCTTATAATATTTTTGTCTGTCTCAGAGTATCCATATTTTTCCTGTTCCTCCTCTCAAACTTTTCCACAAATTCTGACATTTCATAATTGAAAATCTTCCAAATAAATTTTTTGTCCTCTTCATTCACTTTCATCAACACTCAAGACAAATGCAATGATGCAAAATAAACTACTAGATGGATTAACCCTCAGCACTTTGTCTTTTTTAGTACGTACTTCCCTATCATAACCAGACTCAGGCTAGCTCCCCAAAATATATGGAAGACAATTTCTAGAATTTATTTATCAGGCTAAGGCTTACTTGGTAACATATACACTTCCTACAAATATACCAAATTTGCTAATATTACCAAATGAAGCAAGTGAATCTTCTTTTTTATGCCATTCCAAATGTTTTCCATAGTTAAGCAATTTCCCTTATTTCTTGTAATATTACCTCTTATTATTTTCCCACCACCACTTCTTTCCCAAAATGTTTTTTAGTACCTCAATAATGGTCTTAGAAAACAAAATATTGCCTAATTGAACTGCATTACCAGAATCTTTATTTCCCTTTACTTAATACCAGACCCTCACATCTCAGAAAACGCTACCACCTTCACTATTTCCCTTACACATGCTCTATTCTTTACTAAAATGATTAAATAATTTGTGTAACTGATAGTCAATTGTAGCTGCACTTGCCCCATATCTATTATATTTACCTGTATCCACCTATATCCTCACCTTCTCTAAGCTTGCATTTACTACTAACACAAACAATTTCACACTCGTGGGACAACCTTGTCACACTCCGTTCACCAGTCTATTCCTCTCATTCACTTCCCTGTTCACCTGTTCTTTTATCCACATATTTTTGTATACTATTTATAAAAAGTCCAATATATTCTCTTCTATACCATCTTCCTTTTGAATATTCCACATTGTTCATTATATTTCAGATCCTGTCTTTTATCTCTCCCTTTCATATACTGTCCACTATTTCCTTCACCAAAACAAAGATTTCTTTCACATTCTTCCCCTTAAACCAATGATCCCCATCACGCACTCTACAGGCTACCAGTCTGTGATGCCCATGCCCTGGCCCAGCAATCAAGGAGTCTCAATCCTCACCACTAACACTAGTGAGGGGCATCTCATATAGTAAAGTGCAATTTCCCTTAAGAGCACACAGAGATCACAGTCAGTCCAGGGCTGGTCACTCCCTTGCTCTCCAGGTCCCCAATAAGACTCCCCACTGGCACAGCTATAAGGTCCAGATCTCAGCCTAGTGAGCAAGCTAAAACCTCCAGCACCCTCTCTGTCCAACCAGTGCTTCATGTCCCTGCCCAAGTAGCTGACACACACACACACACACACACACACACACACACACACACACACACACACACACACACACACACACACATACACACACACACACATTTTGAGAAGAGTTTATACAACCCCACAGGCACTCCTGCCTCTCCGTCCATGACGCACTGCTTTATAAAACCTACAGGTTAAATGATCCTGTTCAGGAGAAGTCTCATCCATCCTTTTCTTTATTATGCCTTCCAGCTCTTCCATTAACCCTCTTTTTTCCAGAAGTAGCTTATAATATTCTATAATTCTGTTTACCCTCTATTTTGCCATCTACATAGCCTTCTTTTCACTTTACAGTTATTTTACATATTGTTCCACACATGAAGACTGTTCAAGGTCACCCCTCACACAGTCCATTCATCTCTTTGCTGGATGCCCTTGTTTTCTCTTGCTTTTCACCTGTTTCTTCTTCATCAGATTGTCTTCTGTTTTTCTGCACATGTGCCTGAAACACTGTAATCTGTTCTCTTTTACCTTCTCTGCAACTGGAGCTAATTTTGGTTCTGCTCTGATGTCATCATTGCTTCATCTGTCCCACAGTGTGCATACTACCACCTATCTCAAGCACTTAATCTCCATAACCTCTAGCTGCCTTAACTACTCTCCCATTACTGCCCAGGTTTCTGTACCATACAGTAGTACTGATCATACCACTGTTTTGTGCACCTTAATTTTCAGCTTCTTTGTTATTCTTCTGTTATACACTACCCCTGACAATTTATGCCAGTTGGCTGTAGCCCCTCTGACTCTAACTTTGACCTCCTTATTAAGACTTTCCTTCTCCTCAACCTGCTCCCAAGATACTTGAAGCTATTAAATTGTCCCACTATTTCCCTTCTATCTCAGTTCTCAGCTTCTTCTGGTTTCCCCCATTTGCTATTACAGCTGTCTTATTTGTCCTCAGTTTCATTCTATCTGCTGTCAGTTTTGCATTCCATTCCCCTATCATTTGCTGAAGTTCTTGCTCAGAGTAAGTTTGTAATGCCACATCACCTGCATATAGCAACTTTGTTGATCTGTCGCCTCTGCCCTATTTGCTAATGTAGTCCAGCACCAGTATGAACAGCAGTGCACTCACATGTGAACCCTGATGCACACCCTCCTCCACTGGGAACCCGTTTATAAGACTGAACACTGTTCATATTTGAATCACTGGCATACCTCAACCTCTTAGTGCAAGAAATCTGGAGGAGGCCAAAAATAATGGGGGTGGGGACAAAAGCCCAAAAGTAGGTATAGATTTTAATTATTGCCCTTATAAACTTAGAAAATTGCTAAAATAATAGGTTGTACATTAGCATGCATTTTCTGAAGGATATGAAGTCTGAAAATCAAATGTCTGGCATTATTTAATCACTTCAGTTCTCACTGATTCACTAGTAAAACACAAACTTTATGAGAAATAAGCCCAAAATATTAGGCAAAAATCTGAACATTCTGCAAAAATCCTGTCAGCTGAGAGGTTTGGTTAATGGGTCCTTGAACATAGCCGGTACTAATCCTACCAATGTTTTTGGGACTTAGTACCATTACAGTACTTCCCAAATCTGCTTTCTTGGGACATTGTCATCTGCTTTCCCCAAGTCTAGGAATGACCAGTTTGGCTCTTTCCACATCTCTAGCTTCTTCTAAGTTATCTGTCTCACTGCAAATCTTGTTATTGGTTGTGCTGCATCCTGATCAGAAACTAAACTGCTCATCTCCCATCTTACTAAAGCTAAGGTGGCAGCACCCTCAATGGCAGCAGCTACTCTGGCTCCCGAATGTGCATTTCATGTTTTTTGTATTTATGTAGTTTGTCTGTCAGTATGTCTATTGGTATGTCATCCATTCTGTGAACCATTTTGTTGTTGGGTGTGTGGTGAATGCAGCAGTGGTGTTTTTCTGCTTGTTTCTGGTGGATTTGTCTTGATTTTGGATTATTGCTTCTTTCAGCGGCCACTGAGCTGACTGTGTTTGTCTCAGTTCTTCAGGGATGGTGGTTGTGTCGAGTGCAGGAATCAGAGCCAGGCTTGTGGATTTTGGACTCCTGTTGATTCTGTTGAGTTGAGGACTGGTCCAGATTTGGCATGCTGCTGGTGGATGGAGCTGACCATCTCAGTGAGGATGGTGTGGAAGGAGAAGACTGTTGTGGCCACCGTAAGTCATTCAGACCTCAGGTAGTAGTTTGCCAGTGAGAGGACTGGAGTGATCAGAGATGAACGGATGGAGACTTTGAAAAATTTGTTGGTGTTTGTGATGGAGTTGGTCACAGTGTGGATGGTAGAATGGCTGCGGTCACTGAAATAGCCACTGTGATGGGCAAAGCATGGTCATTTGCAGTTTTCATCATTCAGACTCTGTTGTTGCTGTTGCTGTCAATGCTGTTGCTGCTATTGCTATGTGTTTGTTTTTTTAATTGTACGTTTTTGCACATGAGCTTGAGAAATGTCATTTCGTTCAGCTGTGCACTTACTGTATGGTCTGAATGACAATAAAGTTCTGCTTGACTTGACTTGACTTTCTAGTATTCATTTATCAATCACCCTATATGGAACTTAAATGCAATGTGATAGGGGTTTGACACCTCTACTTCCCACAGTTGTGGATGTCCTCTTTGTTGTTATACACTGGCACTAGTGTGCTTACTCTCCATTCATCTGGGATACACGTTTCTCTCCATATTGCTATGAGTGCCCTCATGAGTCATGTCTTCCCTGTCTTTCGCAACATCTTGATTATATCTGCTGCAAACTCATGTGAGCCTGTTGCTTTCCCTGACTTCATTTTCCTTAGTGCTGTTCTTACTTTTTTTAGGGTGGACTCTTCCTCTCCTTTCATTGTAGGCTGTGTCTGGGGCAGTACAGCTTCTGTGGTTTCTTTCTTATACAGAAGTTGCTGGACTTATTCTTTCTGTCTGTCTGTGATTCCTGTGGTCTGGTGAGCAGTTGTGGGCATTTTTTTATGAAGAATGTCTGAATATCTTCTTTATCTTTCTGTCTTTGCCTTGCAACATGATAGAGTTTCTTTGTGCTGTCTACTGAGTCACTTTCCAGAAGCTGGTAGAGTGCCTCTGATGCCTTATTATTTGTTATTGCAATTCCTTTCTTAACCTCCTTGTGAACCAACCAGTATTCCTTCTTAGCTCAGTCTGTTTTTTCCGTTTCCTACTTTTTCCTGTACTCTTTCTTTAGATGACTTTCTGGACTTCTGCATTCCTCCACCAGCATTCCTAATGTACCTTTCTTCCATATCTGGCTCGGCCACATATCTGTTCTATAGAACTCACACATTCTGTTCTGAGACACTGTCATTCTTCTTCAGCTCCACCTATTATTTCTTCCTGAGGAATTAGAGCCCTGAGTAATTCCTTGAACTTTTATGCTTTCTCTCTGGTCACCTTCCAGATCTTCTGCTTAGTCTCTGTTGACCTTAGAGCCTTCTCTGACCACTGCTTGCAGCTGATTGTGGAAACCAGTGGTTAATGGTCTGGGATGACTCTTTCCCTGGGGACTTTGTAATCACTGATTCTACCCCAATGCCCTTTCCTTATTAGGATAAAGTGTACCTGAGTTGCATGTTGGTCAGTCTTGCATGTGATATTGTGACTATCTCTCTTGCTGGACCATGTGCTTGCCACCATCATGCCAGTGTGTATGATGGTGTAAATTGCTCTGCTTCACTTCCCCTGCCCAGTCTGCCATAGGCTGCTGCCAGCCATGGGGACTAGTACCAGGGACACTTAAGAATAAATGGGGCAATTGGGTAGCTGGTAGTCAGCTAGAGGCATGCAATAGGAGGTGAGGGGAGAAAATATGTTATAGCTGAACATGTACTGCTATAGCATGACCTTTTACTTCACACCTTGCAGGTGCTGTAGCAAATTATAGAGGGCTTGGTGACTGAGGATTGCTGATATCGTTGTTTGTTTTGCTAGGTTTCAGAGCTAGGGTATCCTTTCATTGGATGGGCATATGATTTACTGAGCACTGAGGGTGCTTGATTTTTCTTTTAGATTTTTCATGTCATTGGGCCTTAAAATGCCTCTTCATAATGTTTTTTGACCTTGGAACCAGTAGGGAATATGCACCACCAAGACCATGCTTTGCTAGTGCACTTAGTCAAATGTAAGGATTGTATTTTTTAACTTGTACATAGTCTGCACAGTAAGCTGTCATACTCTTGTGACTTCTAATTGAACAATAACTTCTCTAACAGACTCTGATGTATATAATATAATAGTTAAAATGATAAATTACAAAAGTATCTGAAATTGTATTCATATACCCGTAAATCTCCCCTGTCCTATCCTGTATTCATGTAGTTCTGAGAACAAGAGCTTGCTGCAAATAGAATGACGCATGATACTTAGCAAATCCCTTGGTTAATCATAGAGCTCTGCATGCACGTATGTGAGTGGTTCTGTTCCAGCTCTTTAGAGAATGTAACAGTGCATGGCAACACTGTAACCATGGAAGCTTCTGCCAGTCCTAATAACTGTGGACAACATAGAAACTTTCCTGGGGCTGAGATGATGTGAAATCATATCTCCCTGGAAGCAACAACTGATATATGCTGCTTGTGTTACCATCCATAAGTTTTAGGAGTGCATCCTAGTCATAATAACTAAATACAGATTTCTCTTTCTGATGTTTTGCAGAATGGAGCCAAAATTGTGCAGCTTTTCAAAATGAGTTTCTTTTTTTCCACAAGGCAATGGAAAATAAACTACTGCAAGTGTTACATCTGGGACTGATAAAAAACAGCAGGGCCGTTACAGGAATCCTGAGTGGTTTGCACGAGAGGTTAACTAATCCAGTTGGCCCTGCATTTTACAAATGAGAAGCAGACTGACAAAACAATTGGTCTCTCATTGAAAATTAGAAATTTGAGCAACTGGAAAAATGCAGGGGCCTCTGTTCAGATGTTCATAGTTAACTAGTCAAGGGATTGACTCAATTCCTAAATACCAAGTAGCAACACATTATGTACAACTGGAAGCGGTAGTCTTTCATGTGAACATAAGACTTTGATTTTCCTGAATAAGGTGTCAGGCCAGTGAACCAACCTTATTAATCATTCTTCATCATAACTCTTGATATCATATTATTAGCTTGAAAACACAGACTGACAATATGTAAACATATGAATATGAATGCATGTTTTTACATATTTGGATCCAGCATCTCTGCATGGACTATGCATATATAAATCTATATATATGTGTGTGTGTGTGTGTGTGTGTGTGTGTGTGTGTGTGTGTGTGCAGCTATCTCTCTCTATTTATGTATATCTATTTTCCCCCTCTCTCTCTCTCTCTCTCTCTCTCTATATATATATATATATATGTAATGTATACATATAAACTAAACAAAATGTTTAAAAGGTCACACAAACCATTCAGTAAAAAGTGCAAGACGGACCCAACCAAGCTAGAGTCTTCACCATGTAATACCTTAACCCTCCTATATTGAAGACACATGGGATATATGCAAATGACCCCTTAAGGACATAAAAGTGTTTCAGTTACATGGCTTATATGAACACTTATATGGTTTGTGACTACCAATCGCTTTTTATTGTTTAAGTCTTTATGGGTACATTTGACCAATAAAGTCAAACTGCACCAGTTACAGACATGCATTTTTCAATCTTTTTAATAACCCCATTAAAACAGCATAAATGGAGTGTTTGACTATAATACAGAAACACAGAGTTTAAAATCAAGCCTGATGTCCATAAACATTAAAGTGCCTACAGAATATCCCAAATAACATCCAAACCAAAAGGTAATAAGGTCACACAGACAAATTATTTGGTAAAAACTGCAGGAAAGATCTAGCCATGCTAGAGTTTTCACTGTGTAATACTATATATCTCCTGTAGTGGGGCACATGGGACATATGCAAATGATCCCTTAAGGACATAACAGTGTTCCATCTGCATGGCATATGACTTTGTACGAATGTTTAGTTTTTAAGTCTTTATGGGTACATTCAGGCCAATACATACAGCATAAGTGGATTGTTTGGCTATACTTTAGAAGCCTGATGTCATACCTCCTCATATTTTTGGACTGTCCCTCATATGTTTTGTGGTTTTCTGGCAAATCATTGAGGACTGAAGTCAGTAAATAATGGCATACATTTGAGTTTCAGACTTTATATCTTTCAGAAAATGCCCACTAGCAAAAAATTCTGTTATTCTAGCAACAGTCTAAGTTTATAAGTGCAACATTTAAAATGTGTCCCTCTTTTGGGCCTTTGTCCCCACCCCCATTTTAGGTCTTGTCCAGATTTCTTCTGCTAAGAAGTTGAGAGGTGTATGTCTGATGCCCATAAGCATTTTATATATATATATATATATATATATATATATATATATATATATATATATATATATCTTGAGTTTCACAGCCTACAGTTAAGTGATTTCAATTACAGCCACATGTAGACAGCTTGCTAGCTACCTGCTCTGTTACTGAAGGTAATTTAAAATTCAGGGACCAAGTAGCATACAATAGCAGCAGCCCTGGGTCCCCATACTACTGCACTACTCCCCAGAAGTCATTTCATGGTACACAGTCATATACCCTCTTCAAGTCCAAAAATACATGTATTCACCCTTAAAAAAGCATTACAGTTTGACAGCCTGCAATAACTTAAGTGAGATCATGTAAGCTGTCAAACTGCATGTACCCCATACATGTTTGCACTCTGGGCAGGTGCCCTGTTCACCCCACCCTTACTATACCATGGTATATTTATCACCTTAGACTTATAAAAAGGGTCCTATGTTCAATTTCAAATTATTAACTCAAAGATTACTGTGATTTTACTTTATACGACTTTTTAGAGTTGTACTTTTTTAGTTTATTAAACTATAAGAAGTAGAGTGCTTGTGAGCTGGAATGAGAGTTGTTTGGTGTGAAGTCAGAATGTGATTTACAGCAAACTTTATTTAGACATGGCTGTATATAAAAAGTTTATTAGTCTTATGAAGTCTGTCAGGAGTAAAAGGATGCATGTGCTGGCTAATAAACTGACTTTTCTGGAGTAACCTATTAGAGTAGACTTTTTTGTTATTTTATATCTTCACATATATATGTTGCCACGAATTTCCCGCCATTTTTATGTCTTACTGGACTCTTATTTGCGTGATTAAGAAACTGTTTAACTAATTTAGCAACTTGTGGTATTGGCACAGTGGGTTTAGTGTCACTGTATTAAGCAAAGTCCTCTGGCTACCTCTATTGGCATCCCAGTCAAATACCAGAAAGCTGTTGCCTAGGTAATTTCTTGGACAGTCTGAGAGACATGCTAATCTATTACACTATTTGGTAGAGATCTGTCAGTTGCACCTCAGTTCTCATCTGTGTGGCATTCCTCTAAGACCTAGTTAAGTACAGTAGGAAAATGGCTGTCTTAATGCAGTTATAGCTTAACTGAGTACATTGTCATCAGCCTGCATCTCACTCATCCCTCACAAACTAGAGTACCTGGACAATGCTATTATGCCACATTGCAACCCTCCCTTAGCCTGTAAACATGCTGCCATAGTGATGTGAAATGGAAGCACACATAGGATATATGCAACCCTCTATGTGCCCAGAAAAGGACATATTTCCAAAAGGGTGCACAATAAGTGCGGTTATATGTTATTTGGCAGAATCCTGCAGTACAGGGTTTGTACCATAACCTGAAACAGTGACAAGCCATGAGCCATTAGTAGAGCTATAGGGCTGCAAGGTCTCTTACATGACTGGTAGGTCTGGGCAGACTTTACATTAGACAATAGTGAGAGTATCCAGATAGAGATTATCCAGGTACACATGGAGAGTAGCTGTAAGTCAGTTATGTAAAGGTAAATGAGTCCTTAGGTAAGTTTGGCATTATGTTCTGTAGGACCAGAAAGGATGTCTGTGAGTGACTATTAAAGCCTTTGCATGTAACTGCCCATTTTTTGAGTAGGTATTGCAAACTCTGAGATGCTGCAGCTTCCTTTTACTGGAACTGGGCTGATGTAGTCTGAGCTTTGCATCTAATACAGTGTTTCTTTAGCTTAGCATTATGAGGCTTTGCCAAATATCCTTTATCTTTACTGTGTGCCCATAAATGAAACATGCTGTTTCCCCAGCATAACACTAATGTGTAGTGGTACTTCCCTTTTCCATCTTGCTCCAGATGTGAGTAGGGTTATGGGTTTCTGAATTCCAGCATGTTAAAAGCATAATTCCTAAGGCAAAATTCCACCTGTTAAAAAAAGAGGCCTTAAGTGTAATTTTAGCTGTAAGGTAGTCCCAGATTTGCCTACGCATGTTACTGTTCACCCAACAGTGAGCAATACAATATCAATACTTCTTTGGAAGAAAGATATTTACATCACGTAGTACACACCCTGTCCCAGAATTTAAGCATGCTATATCTGTGTAGGCATGTTATACAAGTCAGTCCTCCATGCACATGCCATAGGAACACTCACAAAATGACATGTCACAAATAACCGTTGCACTGCCATGCAATCACAACATGGGATTATATACCACTGTCCAACATAAAAATGGATACAAATAGCTAGATACAGTGGATTTTATGTTTCAGTACTTTCCTATAATGTTACCCTTTTTGGGACTCTTCATAAGTCTCATGACTAATGACGTGAATGAAACATAAGCACCACGGTGGAAGTCTTACCACAACTGCAACACTCCAGCTGTGCTAAGTCATTACATAATGTATTTATTTTGCAAACAATCTGGGATAAAAAGGATGGGGGAGACCTCTCCCACTGTAAATGTACACATTATAACTGTGGTGGATGCCATTCATGCATTACAGTATAAGGCCACACGATGCTATCAGTCACTGAATGTGGGTTTTGAACACTTGATCATTTGACTATAGAAAATACATGATATTGTAGAGAGTGAATGTACAACAGTAGGAGTGTCACTACAGTTGTGAGATATGTCAGTATTTCAAGGCATTACATTATGCAAGGGATATGGATGCTTGTTATTGTTGTAGTAAGGCAACAACATACAGAATATTCTCTTATTCCCTCTTGCCAGAGATGAACGCTTACTTCCAATGTTATGTAAAGAAAATGCATTTTGTTAGAGGAATCACCATCTATTCATGTACATAGCAGATGTGTTGGAGAACAGTGTTAGTAATATGAACAGTTACAATAAGACTGACACAATATAGTCTGAGCAGTAAAGGTTGGATTTGAACTAACTACTTAAGATCATAAGCTAGAGAATAGTGTCTGAATCACAAACACCACACATCATGTTGTTGTATAACTGTGACAGTGCCCAGTTGAATGGATGACATCATAATTGTGTATTAGTTGGATGTTTATGCTAAAAAAGTGGTCAAATCAAATCAAATCATATATGTAGTTGAAGAGCAGCCTGTGCAGAATAATAATGAAAGACATGCTAACAGCTGGAGTCGAACCTCCTCCCTATCTAGTTACACAATCTATACAGCACAGTATCAGCAGCCAGCACCACAGGAGAAGTCTAAGTACACATAGCATCTATGAAAGGATGATGTCAGCAGTGCATAGCCAAGATGTGTGTGTAAAATAACTTTTACAGCCATCTTGGGCTGTAAATGTTGCCACTACAAATGTGTGTAAACCAATCCTGAATCCATTTACAATCAAACACACACTCTTACAAGGTGATTACTGCTCTGTATAAACTTATGACTTATCTAGTTACACATTCTAAGGAGCAGTGTAAGAACCACATTCTAAGGAGCAGTATACGAACCACAACCACCACAGGAGAAGTCTGACTTTTAAATTGGGATTGTGCACTTTAGAAAGAATGACCTCATCAGTATGTTGCAGAAAGGATGTTGTTACAAAAATTGAGATAAGGAATGGGGACTCATCTACTTGTCTAAACATTTCCACATGTTGAAGTAGATTGATCTCAGCTGTTGTGGAAGTTATACCTGCCTGACTCTGCAGCCAACATAGACAAGTTCACCACTGTGAGATTTTAACATCCTTTCCTAGCAAGTTGCATAATCTACAGAGCACTGCATTAAACACATGCACCACAGTAGAAACCTTACTACAAGTGATACATACAGCAGTCTGACTATTAAGAGGAATAAAGTGTACTTTTGACAGTGCAACCTCATCAGCGTATTGCAGCGAGGGATTTTTTTGTTAAAAATGGGATAAGGGACCTGTGTTGAAAGTTAAATGCATTTTAATCATGGGAAGTGGATATACCACCAAGTATTTTACACACACACACACACACACACACACACACACACACACACACACACACACACACACACACACACTTTCATAGGTGTTTACTGGGCTATCGATCACAAGGGCCTTTTGAAGCCTAGGCATGTATCCCAAATATCTGTCAGGTTCTGATACCCTTGATAATTGTAAGCAAGGGCCTGGGAGATGAAACCATTTACAGATTGCCTGTGTCCATTAGAGACACACGTGCCAGACCAGGGATTAATTTCCTGTTCCCCATCCAATTGTCCAAGATGCACTTGAATTGGGTTAGGGAGGAGCTCTGCTTCACATGGATGGGGAGCCAGTTCCAGAGATGGGGTAATCTCTGGGATGCATACCTGTCTGTTCAGTAAGTCCTATTTATATCACAGGCAAGGTTCAAGTTCTTAGAACAGGTAATTCTGGTGCTGTTTGTTTTGTGGATATGTAGGAGGTCTATCAGAGTGGGGTCTGACAATGCCCTGTATGTCAAGTATAGATCTCCCCTCTAAA
This sequence comes from Protopterus annectens, assembly GCF_019279795.1. Taxonomy (NCBI): domain Eukaryota; kingdom Metazoa; phylum Chordata; order Ceratodontiformes; family Protopteridae; genus Protopterus; species Protopterus annectens. The sequence goes on from NC_056737.1 coordinate 1,715,312,476, forward strand.
GCCTGTAGGAGACAGAGTACAAGGATAGAGCCTTGAGGCAGTCTGCATAGGACATTTTACTTAAGCCCTGTATTCCTTTAGTGAGGAGCCTCTGTGGATGTTCCCTTTGTTAGATATCCCTGGTTAGCTACATACCAAAGGGGACATTGTACTCAATTGTAGGTCTGATGAATGCCAAATGCAATGGAACAATGACTTCCTTGGACTTAGATGCCATACCTTTGTTTATAAGTTGTGCAACATAGAATGATTTCCTCACTACTGTAGACATGTGATAGTTAAAGGCTAGATTACTATCTATATGTGTCCCTAAGTCCCTGACTACTGGGTCATCTCTAAGGGGTATGCTGTCAATATGATAGTTACCAGGGGTGGATGACTTCCCAAAGGATACTAGTATGCATTTCTTGGCATTTAGTTTTAGTCCATGGCTATGACATCAGTTGTTTGCCTGTGTCAGCCCTTGCTGGAGAACATTTGTCTCACTGTGGGATTCAATGACAGCTCCTAATTTGCAATTATCTGCACATTTAGTCAACCAGAGATCACTGACGTTGGCCTTGATTTCAGAGAAGTAAATACTAAAAAGGAGTGGTCCAAGGACTGATCCCTGAGGAAGACACACACACACACACACACACACACACACACACACACACACACACACACAAAATGTTCTTATATCATGCATCCAACCTCATTTCTAATTACAGAATCTAGAGAGCAGAGTATTAATCACAAGTGCTACAGGAGAAGCCTGACTCTTAAGGATAGAGAGAGTGCACTTTTGACAGGATGACTTCAATATTGTGTTAGAGAGGATGTTTCTGTTAAAAGTGGGATAAGGGAGCTGTGTGCAAAGTTAAATGTATTCTACTCAGGGAAAATAGACACAGCACCAAGCATTACATAACACACACACACACACACACACACACACACACACACACACACACACACACACACACACACACACACACACATGTTTCCCATGTTGAGTATCGAACCTACTACCTGTCTAGTTACACAATCAAGTGAGCACCTAAAGAGCACAACATTAGTCACAAGTGCCACAGGTGACAGTTGTAATTAATAAAAATCCACTGTTTGGAACAGATGGTACTGCATATCACAATTTTTGTGACAAATGCATATGTGTGCACAGGACAATGTAACAGTATTGTGACTGTCCCATGTAATGATATACTTCTCATCTAAGATTTAGATACTGTCCTTTGCATTACTGTGAGGAACATGTATCTGTTCAACAGTAGGGGATGCCAAAGAAAATCACAGTTGTAAACCAGTGTATTATCAATCAAACGTTCTTGACAGTTTATTCTGGAATGATTGCACACTTGTCTTGTCTCATACTTGCAATGTGCATTGACAAAACAAACAGACACTTCCTAAATAGGACAGTGCACTGCAGAATATTAGGGACAGATTATGTGTGAAGAGTTTAAACAAAATTGTAATACAGTTGCAACTGTAACCATTGGAGAGCAGGCATACATTAACTGACTGAATTAATTGACTCAGCATCACTCTGGAATCAAAATAACTTGTTCTCAAAATTCAGTGCAGGCATATAAATGTTGTACAACCTAAAATATTTGCTTTTTTTGTTTTTTCTTTTACTTTCCACCATTTAGCATAGTCTATGGTGCTCTTTGCTGACTTTTGTGTAAAGAAGCATTATACACATACAACCATATGTGAACCTGCTGGAATACAGAACAGATATGTGTTATGGTCATGTTTCATGTACAGTGATGTACACATTTGTATTGACAGTTGCATATAGTCAATTCTTATATGAATGCTACAAGTGTATTATGAAACAAATGAGGGACCAAACATGCTATTGCTGGTGGAAACATGGCTTCTGGAAACATTTAGGAATCAAAGAGGTTTATTGGATGACACAGAAATGGTAGGAAGAGGTGGACAGCTGGTGACAGGAATACACAGTACAGACAATAATACATTAGTGCATGTTTTGTTTCTGCACATGTATCTGTTGTGTTACTACTTGCTTTATTAGCGCAATTAGTCAGGTAAGATCTGTAGAAAACAGGTTTTACAATAAGGAACTAGCACATTAATATAGCAGAAGGATAATGGTATGTTAAGGAAAGGTGTAGCCAACATTTGCAACCGCAAGATATATGTAGATTTGAACTTTGAGAACATTCCAAGAACAAAATTAAAACCTGAGTATTATCTAAACATACCACAAAGGAAGTGATACTTCAAAAAATTCCCATGTGACAGTAGATTGCAGAAAACGAGAATGTATGTATTCATCTTCATTATCCTCTTGACAACTGTAAGCTGTACATTCACCTCTTCATCTTGTTGACAAGAAGGTTAACCAGACTATACATAGCTAAGCACAGCAGCATGAATGGCAACAGAGTAATGTGGCCAATGGCAAAAACTCTCAACAGTACTTCAATTTAGCCTCAGTTGCAGTTGGTGTTCAGTGACAGACATTATGCAAATGCAGAGGAGGAAAATCAGTGACACAGAAGGGAGAAGATTCATGGACAGTCTGACAGTCATAAAGTGACTTATGACAGAAGCAGGATAATGATGGCTCATAACAGGATGTAGCTAATAGCTACTCATAAATTAGTGTACTAAAAACAGTCAGTAGCATTTAGTCCTTGACAGTAGTCAAAATCTGTCTATACATGTGAGCGTTATGTCATCATGCCAGAAAGGAATTAGTAGTTCATACAATTTAAATACAATTGAGGGACAGTGACAACTTAGTGAAGTAGAAGGGGTGAACAGAGAGTGAAACAGAGACAAATAGAGAGAGGAATGGCAACAGTATGTTTTGTGGGACATGTAGGACTGTCTGTATGGTGTGTTGCTCTTACTCATTATTAAGCTGTCATGTTCTGTAAAATAAAAATGCTTGCTACAGGGAGAAATAAGTGGTGGGAAAGTGCAACCAACATAAAGACATACACAGGATAAGGCTGGTTTACTAAGACTCCCTGTTGGAATATCAACATTTTTACAAATTGTGGCTTGCTGCACTATTAAAATGGTATGTTACTGAAATACTGTAAATAGAAAAATCTATTTGCAATTAAGTATATGATAGGAATATGAAATACCATGAAATAATAATTTGACCTACGGATGCAACTCAGCCCATGATACTATGCAAATATATCAGTTTACAAACGGGAAATTATCTCAACATGCCACATAAGAACTTCTAGCCTAAGAATTTTTACAATAACTGTTTCACAGTACTGCCTTTACTCTGCATTCCCATAATGCAGCAGATTTAAGCACATTTGCACAAAAAGTAAGCATAATAATATGGCTGAAATTTAAATATTCAGATTTTGTCATAGTAAATTCAGATTGGAGACTGTAAAGTGGTGGCAGGGGAAAGTGTAGTTAAGCAGCATAGAATGGTGGTATGTAAAATGACGTTGGTGATCAAGAAGAGGAGGAGGAGTGTGAAAGCTGTGCCAAGGATTAAATGGTGGAAGTTAAAAAAGGGTGATTGTGAAGTGGAGTTTAGGGAAGAGTTAAGACGGGCACTGGGAGGCAGTGGAGGGTTACCGAATAGCTGGGTAACTACAGCAGAACTAGTAAGGGTGACTGCTAGAAAGGTGCTTGGTGTGACATCTGGACAGAGGAAGGAGGACAAGGAGACCTGGTGATGGAATGAGGAAGTACAGGAGAGTATACAGAGGAAGAGGCTGGCGAAGAAGAAGTGGGATTGTCAAAGAGATGAAGAAAGTAGACATGAGTATAAGGAGATGAGGTGCATGGCAAAGAGAGAGGTGGTGAAAGCTAAGGATAAGGCATATGGAGAGTTGTATGAGAGATTGGGCACTAAAGAGGGAGAAAAGGACCTGTACCGATTAGCTAGACAGAGGGACAGAGCTGGGAAAGATGTGCAGCAAGTAGGGGTGATAAAGGATAGTGAGGGAAAGGTACTCACAAGAGAGGAGAGTGTGTTGAGTAGATGGAAAGAGTATTTTGAGAGGCTGATGAATGAAGAGAATGAGAGAGAGAGAAGGTTGGATGATGTGGGGATAGTGAATCAGGAAGTGAAACAGATTAGCAAGGAGGAAGTAAGGGCAGCTATGAAGAGGATGAAGAATGGAAAGGCTGTTGGCCCAGATGACTTACCAATGGAAGCATGGAGGTGCTTAGGAGAAATGGCAGTGGAATTTCTAACTAGATGGTTTAATGAAATTTTGGAAAGTCAGAGGATGCCTGAGGAGTGGAGAAAAAGTGTTTTGGTACCTATCTTTAAGAATAAGGGTGATGTGCGGAGCTGCAGTAACTACAGAGGGATAAAACTGATTAGTCACAGTGTGAAGTTATGGGAAAGAGTAGTGGAAGCAAGGTTAAGAAGGGAGGTGATGATTAGTGATCAGCAGTATGGTTTCATGCCAGGAAAGAGCACTACAGATGCAATGTTTGCTCTGAGAGTGTTGTTGGAGAAATACAGAGAAGTTCGAAGGAGTTGCATTGTGTCTTTGTAGACTTGGAGAAAGCATATGACAGGGTGCCTAGAGAAGAGTTGTGGTATTGTATGAGGAAGTCGGGAGTGGCAGAGAAGTATATAAGAGTGGTACAGGATATGTACGAGGGTAGTGTGACAGTGGTGAGGACTGCAGTGGGAGTGACAGATCCGTTTAAGGTGGAGGTGGGATTACATCAAGAATCAGCTCTGAGTCCTTTCTTATTTGCAGTGGTGATGGACAGGTTGACAGATGAGATCAGACAGGAGGCCCGTGGACTATGATGTTTGCAGATGACATTGTGATCTGTAGTGAGAGTAGGAATCAGGTTGAGGAGACTCTGGAGAGGTGGAGATATGCTCTAGAGAGCAGAGGAATGAAGGTCAGCAGGGCTAAGACAGAATATATGTGTGTAAATGAGAGGGAGGGTAGAGGAATGGTGAGGATGCAGGGAGTAGAGTTGGTAAAGGTGGACGAGTTTAAGTACTTGGGATCAACAGTTCAGAGTAATGGTGAATGTGGAAGAGAGGTGAAGAAGAGAGTACAGGCAGGGTGGAATGGGTGGAGAAGAGTGTCAGGAGTGATTTGTGACAGACGGGTACCAGTAAGAGTGAAAGGGAAGGTCTACAAGAGGGTAGTGAGACCAGCTATGTTATATGGGTTGGAGACTGTGGCATTGACAAAAAGGCAGGAGTCAGAGCTGGATGTGGCAGAGTTAAAGATGTTAAGATTTGCACTCAGTGTGACTAGGATGGATAGGATTAGGAATCAGTATATTAGAGGGTCAGCTCATGTTGGACAGTTTGGAGACAAAGCAAGAGAGACGAGATTGCGTTGGTTTGGACATGTGCTGAGGAGGGATGATGGGTATATTGGGAAAACGATGCTAAGGATGGAGCTGCCAGGTAAGAGGAATAGAGGAAGGCCTAAGATAAGGTTTATGGACGTGGTGAGAGAGGACATGCAGGCGGTTGGTGTGACAGAGCAAGATGCAGAGGATAGGAAGAAATGGAAAGAGATGATCCACTGTGGCGACCCCTAACGGGAAAAGCCGAAAGAGAATGATGATGTCATAGTAAATTAAACAACATTCACTGTCAGTCAGCGTTGGTGTGCAATGCCAACCTACGTGCAAATGCTGAGGAAACAAAGTGAAAGCTTTTCCATGTACCATTTCTTGTCATGTGTGTTGTATGTGAATCTATTATTTTTGATCAGATTAAACCAGTGAAAAAGAGGTTTACAGGACAGTGGTGAAAATGGGTGTGGCAAGCAGATGGTAGTACACAGAAGAAATAATTCAGGAATTTGCAGAAGGGGAGTGGGAGAGCACCATAGTTATCCACTTCTTCACAACATAAATGTAGTATTGTAGGCACAATTACATGACTTTGGAATAACCACACCAGGGCTGGGTGATAAAAAACAGAATAATGTTGTATTGCCAGTTGGACCAAATCAAAAGTATCATGAAGACACATAGGTAAAGTCAAGAGCTATGTATTCAAGTGACATATTCATCCTTCTCATATCTCCTTGCAACATCAGACATGTTATTTGTGGAACATATTATCAGAGTTGTAGTTAATGACAAATAGCATGAAAGTGGGCAGACAACAGCTCACATATTGTTAGCAATACTGGGGATAGTTGATTTTCAGACAGCAACATAATGATATCATAAAATGTGGGTAAATATTTACTTAGACCACCCATTTTTAAAATTATCAATTCACTGGTTTAGAACTATAAATCAACTGTTTTCTTTCTTTAAGCTCACTGCATTTATATCTTGCCCCACAGAGAAAGTTACCTGACAGGTGCATTTCCTTCACTTAGCACTATCCAAAATTCTGATGTGCCTACGCAGCTGCCAAACTTGTTAGTGCTACAAAAGTCACCCTAAATTACATTTTTCACTTTATTCTTAGACATTGAACTATAGTCCACGGTTGGGGATCACTGCTAGTCCAGAATGAGCAATGTCAAATGGTATGCAAACAAGGACGAGAGAGAAAACAAACAAAAAAATAAAGGTATTGAAATAGAGGAAACATTATGAAATGAGTAATTAAAATGTATACTTGATAGTTCAACATGAACATATGTTCATTAAACATCATTCTGCTCACAGAAACACAGTCATGTCTGGACTAGGACCCCAAGAGACCAGGGCATTCAAAAGACACAACTCAGATTCTTGTTACTGTGTGCCACACATGCTATACTGTGAAAAGAAAAAAAGAGTTTACCTACGCTCATTATATGGCATAGTATCAATTGACATTACAGGAGCAACAGAACATAGTTCTGACCTTTGTCATGTGTAATTTACAGTTAGATGTGTGGATGGCTGTGATACTGGCAACAGGATAGATAATCTTTCCACACACAATATAAAATATAACATTTAACACTACTCCTATTTGCTTCTCATTATTTTGTGAATATTATTCACATATCTATGCTTCTAAGTGTGCTTTGCCTTGCAGGTGATACATGTTTCAATGAGTAATCTACTTCCTTAGAAGTGCATGCACAATTGTATTTGGTGCCAGAAACTGTTGTAATAAACAATTCATATCAATGTTAGGAATGTTCCTTTCCCAAATCAGTCAGTGGTAGTCACATTTCTTGTCGGTACCCTCCCCCTGATACACCCTGATTGATACTGCAGTCAGAGTAATCATTCATACTTGCAAGCACTTAGCAGGTAACACTTCTCCAGTTCTTGTCCTTGCAGAGGTAGGGCATGTGCACGTGATTGTGTATGTCCTTACACCATGTTTACATTCTCTGCAATTAGTATAAATTTTGGATTTCAAAAATGCTAATGCTTTTTCACCTCATTTGTATATTCACAGTGCTCACAGGGCTGAATCTGTACTATATCAAAGTAATTGTGTAGGCAAGGAACACACACGTGTAGTGGTAGGGGTGACTCTTTATCCAGAGAGCTCAATGCTGCTAATTGCTTGCAAAACACATTTCTATTGTTAGAACTAACTTGGTGCAAAGGTAAGTTGCTGTTTTTTTACAAAATGCTGTATTTCAAACTTAGTGATGGATTGCATTTGCAAGCATAGTTTAGTGCATTCATTGTTTGTCCCTTTCTTGTGGCATAGGCATGTATATCCATTATTTGCTATATTACAAAAGTTTGTGAAGAATATAACATGGCATTATGGGACATTTTCTATGCCTTTTTGGCAATTTATTGCAGAAGAGTGTTGAATCACTTTCTAGCAAGGTCAGGAGTTTGACATTCATAGCCAACAATTTTTTAAGCCTGTGATATATAACTGACCATCCTCCACACAAGTGGACACCCAAGACCACTTTTATCCAGTTGTACTGGAAAAGTGTACATTGCTTTGGTTAATGCTGAAATGTACTACTCATTTATACAGTGGTTGTCTTCCTTCCATGACCTGCACACTTTCTTTTCACTTCTTTTACTTTTTTTTGGGGGGGGGGGCTGTATTTAATTGTGTGTACTAATATGCAGCTTTAAATTTTTACGTACTTTGCATGTTGTAGTTGGTTTGGACATGGAAGACCACACTAGTGGGTATACTGCAAAAGTTTTAAGTATGCATGCAATTCAATAATTCACACTCACCTCTTTGGTGTTAGGCTTGGCCTCATGTATTCTCCCCCACTACCACCCTGTACCATGGACAGATGACTGGTCTTTGCACATTTTTAATTTAGTTATGGCTCCATATATGTGTGGGAAACTAAAATTCTTGATGTAAGTTATTGTGCAAAGTGCATAGATGGATATTGCAAACATCACAGTCATACAGTATTACTGACATTGCTGTACACAGGACATATGCATCATCTTATGGATATATAACTACTTGCATAAGGAACTAAGCAGTAAGTCCTTGTTTTTCAAATAGGTTCCAGTCTTACCTTGGGCCTCAGATCTGAGTGGAATAGATTGCATATTTACTATCCATGTCTACTTGGTTGTGCTGTACAATGTTCTGTGTTATGCAGTCTGTGATAAGTCAAATGGGGTCTAAACACACTTCTTCTTCTTACCTGAGGTCTGGCAGTAGCAGCAGCAGCAGCAATAGTAGTAGCACCTTGATTTAAGGCTTGTTGCACACACAGTATAATAATAGCAGAAGTAACCCTTAACTTTTTTTTTCTAAGTGTAATCGTGCTGTATTCCAAAGGGTTTTGGAGTTCAGGGCAAAAGTGAGCACTGATTGTACATGATTGCTTTATACATTCATGAATAGCTCTACCATGTTGAATTGGTTAACTAGCATGTAAACTGACTCTTTATGCTGTCATTAGCATATTCTCTACACAACATGTAGAGATGTTTAATGAATACTAAATGGCATGCCACCAACACTATAGCAGTACTGAGTGTAGCTGTTAATGAATCCGGCCACAAGTCCTCTTTATGCAGTCTTAGTTTACTTACCTAAAAAAGATGTTAAATTATCACTGGAGAACATAGCACTCCACCTCTTATGTCCCATATCATGGCATAGTGAAAATAATAAGGCTCAAAGGCCACAAATCAGTGCCACTTTTAAAATATTGCTACTATTGACTTTGAAAGTATAACAACTAAGATAATTTGAACTAATATGCATTTTCTGAAGTAAAAGAAGTGTAATCTCTAATGCTTTTGTTATTTATTGAGTATACCCCACCAGCTTTTCTCAGAAAAGTCATAGCTTTTAGAAGCAGTAGAGCAAAAATCTTAGCCAAAATTAGGGATGTCTCTGAAAATCAGGGTTACTTGAGGGGTATGTAAAGGTATTCTACTGACCAGGACTGAAGCAGAAACTTTATCATTTTTTTAAAACAGAAACTGATATTTAGGAGGAAATGAGTGCAGGATTTTTGCCTGTTTTCAGTAATGCCAATATATATGTCTCTTTCCCATGATAGTGGGACACTTTTCTATGTGACATATTCGTAACATATGCCACAAAGGGGAATAAAAGACAATTAAATTGTTTATATTCCACTTCTTGAAGACCCATGTGGGTATGGGGCTTTCTTGTGGAAGTCATCTTCAAAATGTTTTCTAATTTTTCTGATACTGAGACTAACAGATGTTATTCCTGAAACAAAAGAAAGAATAGTAATCTTGAGAGTCTTAAGAACTACTGGAGAAAAAAACAGTTGTGTTGTTTTCCTCTTGAAAGAGAAACACTACTTTTCTGCAGCATTACTAACTGATTTTGAAGGGACTGTTTGATTTTATTTGTCATGTTACTGGAAAAGACTTGCACATATGTAGCTTGGGATTCAGGCCAGGGTCTGGGATAACTTTTAAAGTGCAGTAAATGCTCTTATTTCCAAAATCTGTTGACTTTTGTTCTTCGCTGATGAATTCACATACTAAGGTCCTCTAAAGTGCTGTAGTTGAAGCAGTCTTAGCCAGATGTGCCACACATTCAGATATACAGTTTCCCTTATTTCAGATTGTATTTTATCTGAGGTATCTCTGAAAATGTCTTTCATGGTGTTAGCTGTAATATTCTGTTATTATTAATAGCTGCCTGCTTATCTTGCAGAATCTTATAATGCATTCATTCTAATCAGTTTTGAAAACTGTTACCTAGTAGCATGACTATTGTATTTACAGGATTTGGATCATCAAAAACTGTCTGCCTTGATTCGAAGATGATCTATTGTGCAATGCACCACCATGTCATGAGAAGCTTTAGCAATTTAATCCAGGAACTACAGATCTATTCACTATAACTACTTATGTCTGCATGAGAGAGATAGCTCATGCTGTCTGTGCCTTCTTACATTTTCCTTACTTTGTTATTTTCAGTTTTGAAAGCAAGACATTTTTCCTCAAATAACAAGCCACTGCTAGATGGAGGTTGTAGCACCACTGATATCAGTGCATGGTTACTGTCTCCTGGCCTGTGAGGTTCATGTGTATCTTCTTAAGCTATGCTGATAAAGATGACAGCCAGGAAGAGGTGGGCAAGGTTGGCATAATGACATGTCCTCACTAACCTCATATTCATCGTTGAGTATGTCCATTTTTGAACCATGATATAGAATGCCATTTCTAATATGGCCATACAGAATCTTCAGGACCTTGATGAATTTGGTAGGCATGACCTGGTAAAATCAGATTAAAAGTGTCAAATTTATATGGGCCAATGATCAAGCAAATGGATCCTGAAATTCAAGCTACCAACATATTTTCTCATCTAGTGCATATCTTATGTGGATCTGAAAAAAAAACTTTAGTATATATATATGTATGTATGTAATATATATATGCATTTAACAGAAGCATGGCTAAGTAATTTTCTCAGTGTCACAGCAGGCAAATGCCAGCTGAAAGAATCAAAATCAGGTTAGTAGTTTAGAACCTTAATTTTTGCTGTATTGTTCTGTGTTGCAAATAGGTCCTGTGCTGCCCCTAGCCATTTAAATCAATTTTTAGTGGGTTCTATGATTTTCTGATATTTACTGTTTTTTTTAATTCGAAGTAATAGCTATTAATTGAATTGATTTTACAGTTTGTACTGCTTTTAAAGTGGGTTGGAAGACTGTACACATATTATCCAGTGTTGCTGCATTTATCTGCAGTATTTTAGTCACTTTCCCAAACTTACAGCAAACTGCCAGTTTTGGCCAGGTGTGTTTGTCTTCTAGAACTTGTGGTTGTTAGATCTAGTGAGAGTGGTAATGTCTGCTGCAATTCTGGGAAGATAAGCACTATACTTGCTGGAGCTTTAGCAGCATAGGTCTCAACCTTTTAAGTGGCCAATGTGGAACACAAACCCTAGCAATGTGTGACAAACAGTCAGAATGTGGAACACCCTATTTTTGCACAGAGCAAAACACGCCATTGCCATGGGGCCTGGTAGAACATTTGTAAAATTCAATAAGACACACGAGTCACATACAAAACTCTGTTTTGTGTGTCTTCAGTAAAAGGGAGGGGAGTTAGGAAGCTGACTTTTAATGGGAGGTTGTTTAATAGCTGTGAATGACTTGTTCATTGGTGTTCATGTCTCTTTTCAGATAGACATATTTAGACCATGTAGTAGCGACAAAAGCAAGGCACTTAGAAGAGAATAAAGTCTGATTAAAAGCTATCCTCTAGTTAAATGCAGGACTCATGCTAAAAGATGTGCTGCCACTCTCCACAGACACTGGGAAATTCAGAGTGCAGCCATCCTAAGTAATTGGAGTGACAAGATGATAGTGCCTTTGTCTTGTAATGCAATATAGACTGTATTATGAAAAGGTAGCGAAAATGCTTTAAAACAACTCATTGCCTCCCTTCACCTCAGGAACAGTTACTTGACTGATTTGTATACTGCAATGGCAATTGGCTGTAATTGCGGTATACAAACCAATCAAATACTGTTAAATGTGGAACAGAGCAGCAGTTATTTGAATGGTTTATATACCACGATGCCAAATGGCAGTAATTATGGTATATGAACCAATCAAAAGCCGTTTAACAGAGCCAACTCTGTTCAATGTGGAACAGTATACCAATGGTCTTATTTATGGTCAAATGCGGAGCATTCTGCACAATCTGCAGCACTTGGCTGTTGAGTTTAGCAATTTGTCACTGTCTTTCATTTTCCTGTTTAATTTATATTGCACAAGCAGTCAGACATTGTTGCTTTATTCTAAGATTCTTTGAAGTTGGTGTTCATAGGTTCATAGGTAGGTACTAGGCTATCAGCCCTAGGGCCCATACAAGCCTAGCCAAAAAATGTACCCTGGCTTTCGCCACCCAAGAAAATTATTTTCCTGTGCCCCTGTCGAGCAGAGCCACAGAAGTGGTCCCTGGAGTGAATTTCCCATTTCCCATCCAATCATCAAGATTTTTCTTGAAGAGTGCTAATGAGGAGCTTTGTTTGATATAGATAGGTAGTCTGTTCCAGAGTATGGGAAGTCTCTGGGACAGGAATCTATCCCTCCAGCATGTTCTGTTTATTGTGGTGACAAGGTTTAGGTCCCTAGAGCGTGTAGCTCAGAGGGATTGGGATTTCTTTAAGTGGAGCATGTCCAACAGCTCTAGGTTTAACATAGATTTGTATGTTAGGCAGAGATCGCCCCTGAGTAGGTGATATGCGATGGAGTAAAGCTGTAGTTTTTTGAGACGGTCTGCATAGGGCATCTGTTTGAGGCCAGTAATCCTCTTTGTGAGGTATTTCTGTGGTCTTTCCAGTTGTTGTAGATGTCTTGTGAGGTACATACCAAAAGGGGCGTTGTACTCTATAATGGGTCTAATGCGTGATGAGTAGAGGGGAACAATGACCTCTTTTTTTCTGGATGAGAATCCTTTTGTGATGAGATGAGCCACGTAGAAGGATTTCCTGACCACTGTGCCTCTGCACAAGCTAAACCTAAAGTGGCATTTTGCATCCAACAAACAGGACATAAAGTCACCTAGTTATTTAAATCAGTTTTGTGTAACCCCTGTCATTTTTCTCTATTTTACTGTTTTCTCTGAAAATGAAATTATAGTAATTAATTGAGGGTGTTTACTGCTTGCACTGCTTTTTAAGCGGGTCTTCTGCATTTTTACTGTTTTTCTCTGAATTTGAATCTACAGTTATGAACTAGAATGGCTATACAGTTTGCACTGCTTTTTGAGTGGTTTCTGTGCTGTTAAGTGGATTAACCAGTGTTGCTGCATTTAGTTTCTGTGTTTTAGTCACTTTCCAACACAGCAAACAGTCAATTTTGGACAGGTGTGTAAGCCATTTAGAGCTTGTAGTGGTTAGACCTAGTGAGAGTAGGGATAATTGCTGCAGTTCTAGTAAGATAAACACTGTTACTTAGAGCTGTAGCTGCTTTTCATTGGCTCTTTCATTTTTCTTGTTTAAGTTATATTGCACAGAACTGCCCTCAGTACAGGGGGCTTGCAACGTGCATGCCATAGGCTCAATTGCAACTGTGCTTAATATAACCCAAGTCACGCAAATCCAATTAGTAATTAAACTTCTGCTATGTGCAGGCTTCTTTATCATGAAATTATGGGGATAACAGTTATATGGTCTGTCCTACTGCTGATGTAATGGAACTTCATTTTCTGGAATCTTAGACTTCTCCTTTGGACTGTCTACTACAAAATCATTTTAAGTTGATTCTTTTTTTTTTTTACATTTTAACACCTTTATTGAATAATCACTTATGACATAGGCAAACATACACATATAAAAAAGAAAACAAACCATTTTAACATGTTTACAGTTATATTATACATCACATATACTCTTTTCTACAATTATCATCAATCTAACATTATATAAATTGCTCAATCCCTGCTTTCCCTTAAACCTCACTCTTTCTTCAAAATATTAGTCTGTATGTATTGTTCCCACAATTTCCATTTTCTATGTACTTTGCTCTTGCCCTTTTCTAAAGATCCTACTTCCAGTTCTTTTATCTTTGTTGCAATATTCACTGTTTAAATACAGTTAGTTTCAACTTTGATTTCCATTTTCTAGTAGTTACTTTTTTGGCAGCCACCAGAATTAAACTTAACAAGGCCTCGCTATGTCTAGGCAGTTCAAATCTTGTATCCCAGCCCAAAAAATAATTTCCTTCATTACACCTATGTGATCTTTCAGTACATTGCTGACAGAATATCTGAATGGAATTTTTAAAGTCTGCCAACCCATTATATTCGCAAAACATGTTCTTAGTTATCTTTTTCTTCCCTATCACACCTCAAACATTTGTCATCTACCCAAGGAAAAAATATTTGGAGTCTGCTTGGGGTATGTAAATACCTGTGTAAACATTTCCAAGCAAAAAAACTAAATCTTCTCGACTTTGTTGATATTTGGGAGTCATACATATGTCCTCCCATTCTTTCCTTGTGAATTGCTTATCCAATCTCTCTTCCCAATCTTTTCTAACCTCCTCTGATTGATGCTTAAAATTATCAAAGAATATTTTAAATGCTTTAGTAATTATCCCCTTTTTAAAAGCAGCTTTTCTTCTAGATTCAACTAAAAACTCTACCATAGCAGGTCTTTCACTTTAGGATTCCCTTATCCTTTCTCTTTGCTTATATTTTGATGTGAATCCCTGACAGAGAAGGCAATCTCTAGCCTGCAGTCCAAATGTCTTCTTGGCCTCTTCGTCTTCTGTTATCATTTCTTATCTACTTATTTGCTCCCAATACATTGGTTCCTTTGCCACTTTTATCCAATAAATTATAGTCACCTCTTCCTATTCTCTGTACTCCAAATTGCAGTCATCCCTATTGGCAGATTCTCCTTTCTCAGTTCTTGTGTTGCCTTAGTTCTTAGAATCCTTTCTGGTACTCTGTGAATATAATATTCTTTATGGCTGTTATTATTCTCTTTAAGGATCTGCATCCAAAATCCTACCATATTCTTATTTCTTGAATCCCCCCCCCCCGCATCATCATTATCCCTTTCCACTTTGATTTACAGTTTTTTGCTTGTGCTATGTATATGAGCCTTAACTGTGTAGCTCCAAAATATCCATTCAAATCAGGTAAGCCTAAACCACCTTGTTTTATTGGAAGGATCTTTTCCCACTTGACCCTTGCCCTCTTTCCCACCCAGATAAAATCCTTCAACTCTTTATTAGTTACTATCCACAACTTCTCCGGTTGATAAAAATATGTCTGACCTGTATATAAAACTAAAGGGACTAAAACATTTTCACTACTTGTATCTTGCTATCCATATCCATAAACAAGATCTTCCAGTTTCTCACTTTTTCTATTATTTTTTTGTTCAGTGTCTTTCCTCATTTCCTTAGCTGCCATAACAGAATCCTTTTAACTCATACTCCCAAATACTTCATTTTTATTATGTCCCCATAAATATAGGTATTACTGAACCAACTCAAGTGTAGGTGCATAGTTTACAGCTATAACCTTTTTTTTTTTATCTTCACTAATTTTATGTCCTGAAAAGATTTGAAACTGTCTCAGAATCTTCCATAACACTGAGGTGTTTTTTTTTTTTTGTTTTATCAGGTACAAAATGATATAATCCGGAAATAAAGCCAACTTTTCTTGATTACTTTACCAGTTGTATCCTTGAGTTTCTAAGTTCCTCATTTTCTTTGCTAATGGCTCTAAATATAACACAAATAACAAAAGAGAAAGAGGACACCCATGCCTAGTTTCTCTGTTAGAGAGGAACTGTCCCACTTTAATTTTTGCCACTGATCCCTCATATATCTTCCTAATTAACCTTATTATTGTATTAGGAAATGCAAATGCTTCCATTGTCCTTCTCATAAAATACCAGCTTACTCTGGTCAATGCTTTCTCTGCTTCAGGATCCACCAACAACAGTAGTATTTTCTTACATGCACTTCCCTTTGGATTATCATTATTCTAGTAATAATATCAAATGTTTTCCTCCCTTCCACAAAGCCACACTGATCCATATCTATCAAATTTTGGGAACACCTTTGCCATTCTTTTACCTACTAAAGACAAAAACTTTATAATCATTGTTTAAGATTGAAAGAGGCCTATATGAAGCTGGGTCTGATGGTCATTTAACATCTTTATGTATAAGAGCCACAACAGCTTTCTTCCAGGATGTTGGCGCTTCCCCTCCTTTTAATATACTGTTAAATAAAACCTTCCAGATCTTTATCACTTTCTTACATCCTAGCTTCCAAACTTCCACAGCAATGTTTTCTATTGATGGAAACTTTCATGTGGCTTGATTATACATTGCTGTTTTTCTCTCATCTCCTTGTATCTTAACTGTTAATTATTGAGCCTCATCTACCTCTAACCATGGTGTATTTAAGCCTTCCTTAAATATTTCCATTTCTGCTTTTCCTGATTTTTACATTTCTCTACTTTATATAAATGTTCATAAAATTTCTGAAATATCTCTAATGCCTCTACAGGATCATGGGTTATTTTCCTGTTCTAGGTTCCCTAAGATTGGCAACAACCCTTTCTACTTTTTGTTGCCTAAGTAGAAAAAAAACAGTTGCTTAACAGCAATCTTTCTAAACAAATGAATAATTTGCAGATACAAACGTATTCTATCTTTAGCAATCTGCATTTACTCCTCTTCTTGTTCTGTGAGATTTTCCTTATTCTGCAGTAGTTTAACCTTTGTCAGCCCCTTTAAATACTTCCTGTTACTTCTTAACCATATCTATTTTTCTTTTATTTCTACCCTATTTTTTTTAAATTCCACTTTAATTTTATTCCACTTGCTAACCATACCTTCTGAATAAATTTATATCTTCCTTAATAATTGTCAAATAATTCCACTACCCGTTCCTTAAATTTCAGTCTTTTTAACAGGTAGGTGGGGAAGCACCAGTGATTTATTTCACTATCCTACATTGTTATCTTAGGTGCTATTGGTTCATGATCTGAAATAGTTATTGGATGTGTGTTGAAGCTTTCAATTAAATAACATGTTCCTGTAAAATATAATTTGTGTCTAGTCTAGTTCAGTTATTGAACCTCAAGGAATAATATGTAAATTCTGTCAAAGTTCCTACTACTGAATCCACATCTTCCACATCCAATATTTTCATAAATTTCTTCAGAATTTTACTTTATTTGTTATATTTTCCTTTCTAGGTCCCCAGATATATCCTCACTGTTGAAAATCAAGTTCCATTCCCTACCTATAAGTAATATTCCCTGCTGAAAACTGATTATTTCTCCCAAAATTTTCTTAAGCTCCATAATAGCATTTAGGTAGAATATAGATACATGCCAGTGCAATCCTCCTTCCTTGCCAATTTCCCCTTACTAAAACAAATCTACCATTATTATTGTTTTGCCCTTCTGTCTATATTAGAGCTCCTCTAGCAATTAGTATAATTACTTCCTTTTTCTTTGTCCCTGATATTCTGCTGAATATCCATCCTAAAATAATTTCTTTATCAAATTTATATGCTCAATTCTTTCCAAATGTGTCTCCTGTAGTATTGCTATTTGTGTCCTGCATTTCTTAATATAATGCAGAAGTCTTCCTTTTTGTTTATACCTGTGAGGCCATTCACATTCCAAAACAACAAGGACAGTGCAACCATTATGATGAGAAGTTATTTTACCCACCTATTATATATGACAGCTTTATAAAATGTTTATTTCCAGCTTTTTTGTTTCATGCACCCACTAATGCTTGGCAGGTTGATCCTTTATACTGTTGTTCTTGTCATCTCCATATGAAGTTTTGCCATGTTGTAGAATACTTTTAGTTTTAATATAAACCCTCAGAAATATACCCTGTGAATACCCCCATAACCTATTAACTTAAAACGTATACACAAACTATATATATTCAACTAATGAACTTTAACCCTCCTGATATGAGCAATTGTTCCAAATTGACAGCTGCATGCACAGGCATTAACTATCCTACAATTAAGGTTGCCCATGCTAAGATGCATATTACAATCTGTGCTCCTACTTACACTAAGTGCTGTCTGTTCTCATCTCATCTTTATTCACCTCCAAGATATGAAAAACAGTTTATATGCTTTAAGAAAACATTAACTTTTAGCATTAAAAAGTGCTCTGGCTTTTATTACCTGCCTCTATGGACAGCTTGTTTCCATGGAGACATAGGAACAAAATGTAAAGCTGCCCTCAGCTGCAGACTTCTCAACTAAACATTTATTTACTAACTGAAAACTTTTCATTCCAGTCCATCTTTTCTTATTTACTTGGTAACACACACAAAAATTATTAGATTAAGCCAAGATTCAGACATTCACCTTTGCAAAAGTAAGAGAAAACATATCAACTCTACTTATAATCTATGCATGTTTATACCCTATCCTCTACCTGAATAACCAAGGATTACAGCATATTAACTTAAACATGATTTTGCCTAGTCTTAAAAGGCACATGTTTACTTTAGTGTATTTACCACATACCACAACAACTGAAAATGCTTTACTATATAACATACAATTTATGTCTTGAAATGTTTTATACAAATACTGTTAGGAACGAAAATTGTTTTACTTACAGTTACTTCTTTTTTCCACTAGTCTCCTTCCAAACATTAATCCAAAATCAAAAGAGGATGATACTCCACAACAAACGAAGCAAAACCAGATGAATGAAAAGACAAGTCCTTTATTCGAATAAAGGACTTGTCTTTTCATTCATCTGGTTTTGCTTCATTTGTTGTGGAGTATCATCCTCTTTTGATTTTGGATTTGTGCTTTTTTTGGGAGGTGATACCTTACCCTGACAGTGTTCTTTTCTTGCTGATCCTTCCAAACATTGATAATGTGTGGTGAGGTATATGGGTTTCAGTCCCCCCACAAGTTTAACAAGGTCAATAAAAATCCAGTCTTTCCACTTTTTCTTGTAGTCATATTTCACAAATGGGATTGATGTTTTATAATCTCACATTTATTCCCCTATTTCAGTATTGCTAGTCTTCTTCTTGTTCATCTTCATCTCCCAACCCCAGGCTCTAATTTTAGTCAAAGTTACTCCCTATTCTTCTTGTCAACTCTTGCACTTTTTTCTGTCTTTCAAGCATTTTCTTTTGAAACATTGAAAATGTTTCACTGGCAGCATCTCTCTGTGGGATTTATTATCAGAAGAATGAAAAGCAGAGGCCCATTCTGTTTGTTTGCTCACTTTTTGTTGGACAAACATTTGTATTTCCTCCTTAGCCTGTCCTGTATCAAAAATGACTTTGATACTCCAGGAAAAATATATTATGAAGAAAGTGGGATACAGCAGCTTGAATCTCACATCTGCCTCTCAACATTCTCTGATTGCTGGAATAAATTTGCTTCTCTTCTGCCTGATGTACAGTGAGTAATCATTTTCCCCAAACACTCTACTTTCTCCAGTTTTTAACATTTTGCCATTCTGCCACAGTTTTGTCATGATCAACTCTTTCTGCTGGGATGATTGCATCTTTACTAATACAGGTCTTGGCTGCTTTTGCAATGCCAGGTGTGGAGCATACACATGATGTAGCCTGTCAATTAAGAAATCCTGCTGTGGAATACCAGTCCAGTTGCTTATTTGTGCTTTCATAAAATTAATACAGTCTGATTCTTCTAGTTTCTCCAGTACAGCAGAATGTCTCAGAGCTTCCCTGTGTGATCTGTCCTATAACTCTGTCATTTTTATGAAACAGTTATTTTTGAGCAGTCTCATACTCAACCAGCCTTTTGTTCATTTTGTCTACTTTTTTTTTTTTTTTGCAGTTTTATCCATTCATCTGAATAGCTGTTTAAAGCTTCTTCCATTTTCCACAGCCTTTTGTTATTTGAGTTAATATACTTCTTCAATGTTTTATTTTAATTAGCTCTGAGCACATTTGATTTATTTCTTCCTCTAAATTACCAGAAGCCGTGTCTTGCACCAAAGCTGAAGCTGCAACTACTTTTTGCTGAACAGATGCAGGATTCTTCCCAGTCATTGTTTTCTTTTCAAATTTTTAAGCTGATTTTCTTTCACGCTGTCTAAGTTTCTTCTTTGCTGGCATCCAGGCATTGTACTTACTGGCCAGTAGCTGAATTTACCAAAGCTGGCAGTGTTACTGGCCCTTATCTCTCAGTTTCTTTTTCCTCTATGAAATTAAGGCATTGATCACAGTTGATCACTGTGCAGGTATCTTGGAAGCAGGAGCAGTCTTAGGTCCACTGGTGCCCTAGGCAAAAGGGCTCCATGGTACCCCCCACAACACCACCCAGTGCCCCTATCCTGGTCTACCTACATCAAATAAATACAGGTAAAGTACCCATGCTAGAGTGGCACCCTAGGCAGCCACCTAGCTGGCCTATGCCTAAGGCCGGCTATGCTTGGAAGTCCAAGTCCAATTTGATCATTCTTGGGGCATATATTGACCCTGCATTTTTAATTGTTCGGTACCTCTGGAAATGTCAACTGAGCCCTGTATCTTTGAGTGGAACATATTTGCTTTGAATAAATATTTTCTGTTTCAGCTGACTAGCTTCACATCTGTGGTTGAGATGATAGATGATCTCATATGATCACATTGCCTCGGCAGAACTAGTTCTGGCTTCTTCTGTTCAGAACTTTCCTGAATCGTCACCTTATTTCTCTGTTTGGAGAAGATACATGTTTTGCATGTTGTTATACTAGAACTTCAGTTCTAATTTCTATTTCAGTCTCTCTTTCTCTTGTACCTAATAATTGTTCTCTGACATCAGCAATGATGTAGTAGTAGGACTCCTTCCTTTTAGACTGCAATCTATAAGTTATAAGGTGTGAAGCACCAACAGTTTACAGTGGCTGGTGACAGCCACATGTTTTTGAAAGAGAAAAAAAATATTTCTTTATTGCAACTAACTAAAATTAAGAAATAAACTTTGTAAGACTAAATGTCTATCAGTTGAATACATCCACAAAGAAATATAAAGCAAAAGATTTAAGCAAGCAAAAGGCTTTAGAATGATACTACTACTAACCAGTAACTAAGAGACTGACTGTTATCTATCTACCGCTGACTTTTTATGAAAATTCAGTAGTTGTATAAAACCCATAGTTGACAAGTCCCAGATAACAGCTATCTTAATCCTGAGTTCTATATTTACTGCTTTCTTTTGATTTTGAAGGAAATTTATTTCACAATCTCACATTTCTTTTAGAAGTGCATACAGGAATTCATCTTTGCAAATGTGTGCAAGAAGTTTCACTTTTCATGGCTTACTGCATCCCTGGCAAAAAGGCAACTGTAGATTCAACATTTTACATATTACACATGCTACAATACTTTCTTGAAGCAACAGCTACAAATTTCCCATGGTGTTTATCGCAGCTCAGTACATCCTTTCTAAGTTTCACATTTCACTCCTTTTTTTACTTATGCACTTTTCATACAGCTTGAAACACTTCTTCCACCTTTTTAGACCTTGGGATAGCTTTCCTGAAAAAACTCAAAGAAATGAAATTTGTAGGTTAAATGTACATTTCATTATTCACACTATCCAATTCTTTGTCTATAAAAAACAATTGTGTTTTTTTGTAACAGAGTAGAACATCTCTTTAGTTAACACTGTCCTTTTGACTGGCCATTAGATCATTGTATATACATGGTGCTCCACACTGGCTTAGCAATGAGCATGCCCCAAAACTATTGTAATGCTGCTTGAATTTCCCGAATCTGGGTCAATAGCTGTTGTGATAGCACTTCCTTATTTACTGAGGTGTGATACTGAGCCCCACTAAGAAGATCTACCATCCACCCCCCACCAGATTCCTCCTGTAACCCACTGCAGTTATTGGGTACCAGTATCTCTATATTATGATAGGGTTTCATCATGTTAGGATGTTAGAATTTATGCTCCCTGTTTGACAACTCCATCATGCCACTTTGACAAGTTACCACTGGCTTCAGTTTCCTGGCTTCACTCATAACTGCTTCCTCCATGGAGCCACTCCATCTAAGTGGCATAAAGTGTATAACTCTTCACTGAATGGGTCCATCCCTCTGTTTGGAAGACATTTATTTATTTTATTTATTTATTTACATTTGTTGACCGGGAGTGTCCGACTGGACGTAGGTCCATTTTCAGCGGAGACCCGGGGAGAAAAGCTCCACAGTTAAAATAAACAGACAGTAGTTACATTGGATTATATAGCGATTAACAATTTAACATAGCAATTAATTACAAACATGTTTACAGATGAAGAACATAGTACATCAGTAGACAAATAGAATCTTTATCTGCGAAGTACATAACAGACATTAACAAATGTTACAATAAGAAGTTCCTGCTGTATAATAAGTACTAGGCTTATGAGCATCTGAGCTTGCTATAATCAAGGTAGTTAGTGGGATGGAAAGAAAGGTAGTGGTTGGATGGGGTGGGTGATATTAGAGTGGGAGTTGCAAGGGCATAGCCAGCATGTTTTTAGGTGCACTTTTAGTAAAGTTGTGAAGTGGGTGCATGATGGTATGGAGGTAATTGTGGGTGGGAGGGAGTTCCATAATTTGGCTATGCACAAGAGAATAGTGCTTCACCAGCAGAGTTACTGGCTTTAGTGATCTGCAAGTGATTTTTGTTGCTGGATCTTAGTGGTCTGGTGGTGCGATAGGGTTGGAGTAGATTCTGGAGGGATGGGACAATTAGTGGATGGTTTACTAGATTGTGGGTGAGTGATAGTTGATACCATTGAAGGAGGTGAGGGAGTTCAAGCCAGCCCAGTTCAGCAAGTGAGAGACAGTGGTGACTATGGTAGGATGCCCTTGTGGCGAATTTGGCGATTTTATTGTAGCAGGTCTCTAGCTTGTTTAGATCGCATTGCCTTAGATTGGTATATATTGGAGAGGCATAAAGTAGGGTGGAGATAAGGTGGGAATTTGCTATTGAAATCTTTGCTGCTTTGGTGAGAAGTTGCTTATTTCTGTATAATGCTCCTAGTTTTTTGTGGACTTTTTTTTTATGGTCATGGATATGTGAATGTCAAATTTTAGTTTATTGTCTATTTCCACTTCTAGCAATTTGGTGTGTTCAGTTGGGTATATAGTGGTGTTGTCTTTTGCTGTGATGTTAAAGTGAGAGTTGTTTTGAGTATGTTTGGTGGGTTGGAAGATGAGTAGTTTAGTTTTGTTTGGGTGAAGTATTAATTGGGCATCGGATAACCAAGTTTCAACAGAGGAAAAGGCTTCCTGTGTGACGTTTTGCAGTTTGGGTAGGGACTGGGCTGAGCAGATGATGGTTGAGTCATCTGCGTATTGTATGAGTGTGCCATGTTTGGTGGCAGAGGCTAGATTATTGATGAAAACAGAGAAGAGTAGGGGTCCAGAGATGGACATCATGTCTACCTGGACTATGAACCCCCTTTGTCAGGGTAAAGAGTAAAAATTTCAGGGCTATCATACTGCAACAATTAAGAATTTTCTGAGAGGTTGTTGCCATCCCCCCCCCCCCCCACACACACACACACACAGACACACACACACATGCAGTCATTAATTATTAGAGGTTGCTGCCTAAAGTTGTGTGCCATAAAGCATTTTCACTTTTCTCTAAGCAGGGACACTAGTCTCAATAATTTCCAAAAATCATGAAACCCAGGTAGTGTTCCAAAGCAACAAGCCTTTGTTCATCACAGACAAGCGATCCTCAGAAACAAAAAATCAGAAATATTTTAACAATTTTAAACATATCAGCTTTTATATACTTAGAAGTAGGTGTGGAAAATATACGTATTGTTTAATTTTAAACCAGCCTATTCATGTCAAACAAGATAAACAGGGCTGTAAAATGCATTTTAGAACATCAATTACCCATCCCCACACACTATTACTGATTAGATCAAACTAAATCCTAGTCAAGGAAAACACTACCTATCTAATTGCAACCCATATTCCAAGATCAGGTATTTAGAAAAAGCATAACATATATATATATATATATATATATATATATATATATATATAAAGATATACATAAAAAGACTTTTAACTAAAATCACTTTTGGCTAACTAATACAATAAAGCCTTCATCAAGTCTATGACAAGAACTAAAAGCAAGAAAAAATAGCTATCTAACCTTAAATGTAACCAAATTAAGACACTATAAATATAAAAATATATCTGTCTAATAATATTTAGTAAATATCCATTCGTGTATTAGTATGCATAAAAAACTATGTTATTAGCAGCTCAGAAAAATGTCAGTCTTTTGCAAAAAAAAAAAAAAAAAAACTGTCACAACAGTTTTCATGTTTACAACCCCCAAAACATGTTTATACAATGAAAACTAGTAGAAAAATCACACAAAAATACAGAAAACAGTGGGTGAAGTAAACTAGTAATGTATAAAAGTGTGCAAGTATGTGCATGAGTGTCCACCAGCATGGCAAATGGGGGAATTATACCAACAGTAATAGCAACATGAAAAAAAAAGCATGGTGTGATGCAATAAGTCTAATCAAAGTAGAACTGAGGTTAAAGTAACTAACTAACTATATATATGTGTGTGTATATCTACACAACATTTAATTATTATTTAGGATATTTTTAGTACATAGAAATATTCCTCAAAAAATTCCCTAAAAAACCTTTACAGATTGTGTGGTAGCTTACATAAATTCAACATTAAGTCCTGGTTTTCTGAATGCATTTAATTTCAACTGCCAGCATAATTCTTTTTTCTCCAACACACCATTGATGTCCCCTGCATCTCCACACAATACAGAATGATAAAGTTTGGGCCATAATGTTTGGGGTGTTCTAATTAGTGTTTGGATAAGGTGTTCCTCTAGCATTTATGTCTGATGTCAGAAAGATGGCCTGAAATCCTTCATTTCAGCTTATTCATAGTCTTACCCACGTAAAATGCAGGACAGTAATTACACATGGCCCTATATACAACTTTTTCAGTATTACAGTTACCACCTGCTGAAGAATTTTCCATCTTTTTAAGATACAGGCACTCAAATGAGTCGCACGCAGTCAGTTACTCACAGAAATTTCAGTTAGGTGACCCACAGATTTTAGTGCTCATATCATCCTGGTGTTCCTTATTTTTCTTTTCCACATAGCTATGTATGCTTTTGCTCTTTTTATATGCAAAAGTAGGGTGATCTCCTAAAACCCTTACAGGCTGCTGATTGTCAGTGAGGATGGCCCAGTTCTCCTTAATAATGGTTTTATTTGTATTGAAATCTCAGGTGTAAATTAAAATGAAACTGTCCTTACTTTTTTCTTCTTTTGGGTTCGGTTATCCTTGTTGTATAATTCTACCAAAAGGCCTATTCCACATAGAGTCATTGTTAATTTTAGAATCTCTAATGGGACCCAGGATCATATGTAACATGTTTGATTCATATCCTCTGGTTAAGACATCATTTTCAAGATCACAGATATTTTTGAGAAAAGAGGCCAAATCTGTGGTAATGCATGCTAATCTGTAGCCTTGTGATTATAATACATTCTGCTTAGTTTTTACTGGATGCATACTGTCTCTGTGAAGTAAGTAGTTCACTCTTATTGGTTTGCTGTATAAGTTACTAATTATTTTCTTCTGTCTTTATCAATACTGACAACCATATCAAGTAACTTCACTAATTCCCAGCTAATAGAAGTGGCAAATTTCAGAAAGGAGGTGGAGTTGTTGATGTTATGGATAAACTGAGTGAGTTTAGATTTCTCCCCTTGCCAGACTATGAATACATCATCAATAAAGTGAAGGTAGCTGGTCATAAAACTCTGGTATTCACTTTGTAGTAGAAATTCCTCCTCCCACTTGCCTAAGGCTACATTGGCCAGGCTAGAGGCAATAGCTGCACCCATGGCTATCCCCCTCATTTGTTTGTAAGTCTGGCCATTGAAACTGAAAAAAATTATAACTCAACAAGTTTATTACCTTTCAGTTTGCCCTTTTGTAACATTGTTATTTCTGCTATAATCCTCTGTAGCGGCTTCAATACAGTACATGTGTGGAAACACAGTGTAAAAGGCTTCAACATCAATAGTTACCAAAATGCTTTGTTCATTCTCATGTACTTCTTTTATTTTTCTTAAAAATCAAGTGAATCTAAAATAAAAGATGACTTATTTTCAGCAAGATACTGAAAAATAAAGTCTAAGTATATGGCAGTGGCCTCTGATATGGAACCTCTACTTGCAATAACAGGTCTGTAAGGTGGATCTTTCCTATTCTTATGGGGTTTGGGAATCCCAAAAAACAAAGTAATTTAGGGTAAGGAGTATTCAAATACCCTCCAAAATTTTCATTAATAAGTTCTTCATTAAGCATTGTGGTTATATTATCTTTCCATTCTATATATGCAGTTTTAACCTCCTCACAGGAGTGTTTAGAATAAAACTCAGGTTGTTCAGCATGTTCTCTATTTCCATTATATAACTGTCAGTAACTGTAACAAGTATACCCCCACCCTTGTCAGCCTACATAACATGTCTAGTTCTTTCATTGCTCAAATTCTTAAGTGCCAATTTCTTATCCTTTGAAATATTATAAAATGTACATTTCTGTTGTTTTTGAGAGCCTTTCTTATATCAAGCTCACATTTTGTCTCAAAGACTGCAAGTGTGGGATGCAGTGGGGGGCAAAAACTACTGGGTCTTTTATTTTTTCTTCAGTGGGTTTATCTTCCTCCATGTTATTTTTCTCGTGAAATACAAGTTTCAAATTCAACTTTCTCATATACATTTTTAAGTCAGTGATGGTCCATGTCTCATCACTCCTCTGAGGTATGAATTTAAATCCTCTGTTAAGCACTTTTTCTTCAAAGTGCTGTAAGTGGTTTCTTTGAACGATTCCAGATCCTGGGAGCTAATTCCATCCGCAGGCTTGTGGCCCTGATGGGTAGAAGTTGTTGTTGCCCAAGTACCTCAACTCTCTCACCCCTGTCAGCTGCTTCCTCCAACAGTTATTCTGGCCCTCCCTCTATGGGTTCAGATGGTAGTTCAGTTCTTCTCTCTGGAACCTTGGTGGGCTGTATCTCTGGTTGTAGTTGTAATTGTTGTGATGATAATTCCTGTTCATGTGTACTGGCTCTGGTGATATGAGCCCTGGGAGTTGTATTGTGGTTGGGTAGGATTCCAGTGTTCTCTCATGTCTTTGTGTGTAGTCCGAGGGGTACTGGATGCCATCAGTCAGTCCTCCATTTGTCTGCCCCTCATTTATCTGTCTGGTTGTGGGTGTGTTCACATTGTGAAAAACCTGTTCATTCATAACACCCATTGTACCAACCTGAACATTCAGATTGCTGTTGTTAATATTATTGTAAATGTAATTATTGTTGGCATCACTGGCATCATCATTATTGTTATTGGTATTGTTAGTGATATCTGTGGGTGTCTGTGTTACCCTGTTGCTGGCTCTAATGTTAAAACGTCTCCTGTAGTTCTTGAAAAAACAAATTACAGAGGACAAACCACACTGGACAAATAGTAAAAGTAAAAGTTAGTGCTTTCGTTTACTAAGTTTAGCAAACTTCTTCAGACAAAGAAAATGGTAAATACATGAATTTAAATATGTTCACAAGTAATGACATCATTTCCTACTCACAAAAGTCAAGCCTCTAGTTAAAGTACCAAACCACTAAAAAGACATAAAAACAATCCAGCCCATCCATATCCAAATCATACATAAAAATAATCAAAACATAAGAAAAAATATAATGCTAAACAAAAAATAAAAAATAAAAAACATGTACATATATTCTTAGAAATAATATCCTAAACAAGTATTGATAAATGGAGACTGGTCCCAATGTGAATGCAACTGACAACAGCTGTTTAGGTTCCTTACCTGAGACTGAAATAGCTAGATTAAGTTTTATTACTACTTTTTCTATTGACGCTCCCTTATTGAAATCAATTATATATAAAAATTGTTTTTTTCTCTTTGATGATGTATCCATTAGAGATTATGTAGGAGATTCTCCTTCTGTGGTTTTTAGAAAAGGTAGGAACCTGAAAGGTATCCTTGAGAATGGCATTCAAAAACACTACTTACCACATTGTGGCATGTTTACATACGAAGCTTGCCACTGGTGTAAATATGTTAATGTTGTCACATCCTTTGTTGTCAGTAACAAAAAATACCATATTAAAGGTAAATTCAGTTGTAATACAAGGGGGGTTGTTTATTTAAGTTACTGCTGCAACTATTTGGTTTATTTAATAATATGTATAATATATCTATCTTATCTGTATGTAATTTACTTATATGTGGAGCTTTTTTTCCCGGCCTCCGCTGAAAATGGACATATATCCAGTCGGATTCTCCCGGTCAACAAATGTAAAATAAAATAAATAAATAAAAAAAAATATGTTCCAAATGCCCTGCCTTTTATGTGGGCAAAACAGAAAAACCTCTCAAAAGTAGAATTTATGAACATCTATATGCAATTGACAAAATTAATTTGAACAATGCTTTAGCCAGGCATATTAACATCTTTCCTGGCCATGAGTTCAAATTTTTGGTTATTGAGAAAATATTTGACAACATCAGAGGCAGACCTAAGGTTTTGAAATTAGACCAGAAGGAGCTTATTTGGCAGCTTAAGCTTAATGCTTTAACCTTTCCAGGTTTATATGACTCAGTTTTGATTAAAAGTATTTTGAAACTGAAGTTCTTAATGCGTTAAGGCTTAATTTTTGTTTTATGGATGTATTTGTCTCCATTTATCAATACTTGTTTAGGATATTATTTCTAAGAATATATGTGCATGTTTTTTATTTTTTATTTTTTGTTTAGCATTATATTTTTGCTTATGTTTTGATTATTTTATGTATGATTTGGATATGGATGGGCTGGATTGTTTTTATGTCTTTTTAGTGGTTTGGTACTTTAAATAGAGGCTTGACTTTTGTGAGTAGGAAATGATGTCATTACTTGTGAACATATTTAAATTCATGTATTTACCATTTTCTTTGTCTGAAGAAGTTTGCTAAACTTAGTAAATGAAAGCGCTAACTTTTACTTTTACTATTTGTCCAGTGTGGTTTGTCCTCTGTAATTTGGTTTTTCAAGTTTGCAGTTTCGTTTTTTACAAGTTTTTTTGGGGTCTCCTGTAGTTCTGCCATCCATTTCCACCTTCCCTACTGGATCTATGCTTTGCCAGATTTTCATTTCTGCATGCAAAGTAAAGCTGCTCTATAATAAGGTGTTCCAGTATTTTAGGTATAAAGTATAGGAGTAATCCTTATGTCCATCTGCCTGTTAGAGAGATATTAGTTGTTAAAGTGTAATGCTTTTATCTGAGGACTATTAGCCAGGCAGCCTTTATTTCTTCTGAGAAATTGTGGTGCTTTTTCTTGCTTTGATACATTTGCATTTAGAATACTGCAATACCTTGCATTTATGTATGCCTGGTGTCATCATTTACCACCTGCAGCATGTGTAGAACCTGCACGGTCAGACTCCCTGATATGCTTGTATCACTCCCATGCTGTGGTATTTGCAATGGTTGCCTATGGCTTTAAGGTTGATTTAAATGGTTATAGTACTTACATGTCTTGTCCTACATAACATAGGCCCTGCCTACCCAGAACTGTTGCTATCATCCATTGAAATAACATATCCTCATACTGGACTGGCAAAGGGTTGCTATTAGATGTGGTCTGACTCATCTGGTATGCATTCCTGTTCTTACAGGCTCAACTACTGTGGATCACTCTCTACTCTGGCAAATTCAGGGATATACCGCATCGGCAAACGAACCCTATAAACCTACCTTTTCACAAGGCCTACTAATCCTGACATTTGTGGACCTGTTTTTATGGTGCAAGACTTTTTTGCTGATTGCTTTACTTCTGTGTTATGGTTTATTTATGGATTGAATTTGCATGTTTTATGTATTTTATCCTTTGCACTGCACTGTGATGCTTTTAGGCTTAAGAATCAAAATTAAATTTGATTTGGTTTAATCCCATCACGTTTTTGGCAGAATTTAGTTTTTCACCTGAGAACCAGTTACCTCATCATCTTAGCTCAGCCCCCCAAAAATATTTCTCTCCACAGCATTAAATCACCAAATTAATCCTCTTTTTTAAGATCTGCTGAATTTTCTGCTGGACTTAATCAAGGTCTTTCGATCCTTAGTATCCGAAGGCAACACATGCTGCTGCTGTTTTGTTGAGCTGTCCTTTCAAATAAATGCACTTATTAAACGGATTTGTCATTCTATGTATCACCTTTATTCATAGGCAATATCAAAGAGAAGCAGAAACAGATCTGAGAGATAAACTGGAAGAGTACTGAACTCCTGAATCAAAGGAGTTAGCTGGTGTTAAATAAGGATTCTTTGTCCAGTTAGTTGTCACAGGACCATTCATTTATGCACTTCATTAATTAGTTCAATCCCAGTGAGACAAAAGTTCCTTTACAAAGGAGTCCCAAAGAGTTAAGTTCCATAATGCAAACAAAGAGATAAGTTATTAAGACTAATCAGTCATAAAGTAGCATTTACTTCAGAATGCCATAGTAAATAACTACATTTCTAGGATAAGGCATGTCTGAGGACCAGTCATTGGGAAACTATTATTTCTCAGTCTCCTGTTAGAATTAACACTCCTTCAGAGATTTTTTTTCATTTTAGATAGAAGGCTTTTGATATCTTCGAAGTAATACCTGGTACTAGATATGTGATCACAGATGTATTCTTTACTGATCTATCATTGTCCTTTAGTGGTAGGCAACTTAACATCTAGCTCATTCATCACCCCTTCAGCCTGCTTTCTGGCTGTTTTCCAAAATAGAACATATTTTTTTAGGTGTATGAATTACCCACCATCAGTTTTATCAGAGTCCTGTGGTCCTGGGAGCCCAAATAGGTTTTCTTAAGGCGAATACAGTTAAGGGACTTGTTTAGCATACTTCATATCTCTTACCTGATCTAAACATTCATTTTGCATTCTAAGATGAAACATTCTTGCTATGTTGACAACAAAGTATGTTAGGTTCACTGGCTTCAACCCTCCCACCTGGCCACGTTTATTTCTTTCATGTCCAAAAGCAGTGGTACAGCAAATTTTTGAACTTTTGTTTTACATAACAGATTCAGAACTGTAATTATTTCACATCTGTATAACTCATAAAAATGAATAATGCACAATGTCTAAAAAATACAACCTTCTCACTCATTCTGATATAATAATCTTATAAAGAAAAAAATTTTAACAACTGGAAGAGTATACCTTAGACCCAGCTATTATAGTGCCTTTGGCTTACAAGGAGAGGGCCATATCTAACCTTCTGAAAAGTTATAGCACCAAACAACTACTTCCTGTATAGTGAAAACAGGGCTACATGATGACTGAATTAGCCTGTTGAATATGTGTACATGATTCTATTTTATTTTTATTTATTCATTTTATTTTGCCTTTGTTTACTATGAAAGTCCAGCTGGGCTAAAAGCCCCTTTTTATTGGAGGCCCAGGAAGGCAAGCTCCTTACAAAGTGTATAGTTGTAAATGAAAATTAGTATATACATTAATTGAATACAAAGATATATCAGATATAGTTAGGTAAAAAATGTACAAAATTTACAAGGAAAGCCATTGCGCAAGGTGTTGATTTCAATCATATACAGTCACAGGTTGTTAAATACATGACATAACAGACACATTAGCTATTCTTTTTTCTAGAAAAGACTATAATATAAATAATTAATATTTATATCAATGAGTTACTGATTGTTATACAATAAAGGGTCAGTGATATTCAAAAATATGTATGCTGATTACACAGCACAGTTAAGACGTTTGTAAATCTAGCATATCCCAACAGAAGCAAGTCAAGTCTCTCACAATACCGCATCTTGGCCAGTCATGAATAACTCTCCAGAATATTGCAGTACATCCGTTTTCCTCATATTCTTCATGTGTCCCTCACAAAACTTTGCATTTTCTGCTAAATCACTAAATGTTAGTCATCTAATAATGCCAGACAGGTTTCGTACTTCCTTTCATTCAAAGCTTGCAGGTAGATGCAAAACCTCTTCTCTGTTAACTTAATATTTAAAATCTCCACCTGATTCTGGACCTTTTTGGCTTTGTCCAAAATTTCCTGAGTAAAGATGCTGACATGTATACCTCTATGGAGAAACGGCTCTTTTTCTCCATTCCCCTAATGAAATTTACTTAATATTCAAAAATATGCAAGCTGATTGGACAGACCAATGAGTGTGCTGATTGTAAATGAAGTTCCTCACAGAAAGAACTCAAGTTAAGTTACTTTCCCCATACCACTAAACAGAGAATTTAATCTATTAAAAAAAAAACTTTCTCATACTGATAAATTGCTCCATGGAGCAGACTAATACAATATTTAAATAAACACTAGTCATGGCTCTTGATGCCTGGAGTGTTCCTACAGGCAGCTACATGGCATATCTCCCATTGTCTTACCATCAGAAACTGAGATGTCTGTCAGTACTTATTGCCTTCAGTCCTCAATGATTTGCCAGAAAAGCATTGTCTTTATGAAAAGCAGATCAACGATAGGAGGCAAACACCTGGACTCTGTGCAGCCATCTTTAACACTTGGGGCAAGCACAGTACATATCTTGGATACCCCAGATTACCAGAAGATGGTGGAAGAAAACTAAATTCTATTTATACAATGACATTATTTAGAAAAGGTAAGACCTTTTCTTATCTTAAATAATGTCAATGTATAATAGCAGCAATCCACTCTTGTGTGGATAATGCAGGATTTATCCAGGGTTGCTTTGTTTAATGACCTAGACTTTGCTCTTGTGATAAAACCACACTATCCAAAGGTAAATCCTTTGTTATCCACACCCAGTTCTGGATTATTGTTAAATTAATCAGCCATTGGAAATGTATATATACTACACAATCACAAACTTGATAAAGATAAGGAACTAATTGTGGGGAAAGTGGGTGGAACAATCATTTTTCTCTAGTATTATACTGTCTACTAAATAAGCAAAAAGGCCATACCCTTATCCTTTTAATGAGGGACGTTCCACTTTACATGTGCTCTCAATATGATCGATCCCATACACATGATTGCTTACTGTTATTTGCTTATCATACAGAACAGAAGAATGTATCCACACTTCCCTAAACCATTCACAGTTGCTACAGTTAGTATATGTTTAGTGCCAAGTTAACATAATTATCATTATTTCTAGCAAGATTTCAACAGATTTCCTATTAATCATCACCCCTATCTAGTTATCATGCCACTGACTCAGACAGTAAAATACAGAGAAAAGCAAATGAGCACTTGTAATCTACAGTTAAACTCTTAATGCAGAGTATTGTGCAGTCATCTTACAGCCATCCTGGTACTGATGGATGTTACTAAAACATACTTATTTCCAAGGCTGCATTGCTAGAGGCCAGGCTGTATTGTAGCCCCATCCAATGGTATGAATCTACCTAGTAAGATCATGCAAGTTAGTATGTCTACTAGAAATGCAAACTCTGCCATCATTAATCTTTTTTTCCCATGGCACTATAATTAGTCTGTGTACTATATCATTGCCACAACAAAAATCAGGTCAGTTCCTTTTAGTTTATACAGCACTAGGATTTAAGGTGTTGGTAGGTACAGGAAAGGTGTATCTGAAGGATGCAGTCTAACCACAAAGCATCAGCTACTGTGCACGGACTAGGCACTATTCCAAAAGTGGTAATTAACACTGCTCCTCTAAAAGGTGTTGCGAGACTGGATAACATAACTAAGCTGGCATAAGTCAGCCAAGACTTAGGCAGAGTTTCATACACTGTAGTTACATAGTTTAATACAGTGAGGGGTAGCGATTTCATTTATTCTGAACATAAGGAAGTTGTGCCATATGTCAGTATGCAATGCATGCATCATGTATGAGTACATGGCCTGATAGACTTTGATTTCCAGAAGGCACTGCTCTCAATAAATAGCTATGATGTGAATGCTAGCTCTGTGCCTTTGTAAACTCAACAATAGCTTCCTCAGTTATTGAGCTGTTGAGCTGAATCTGAAATAAAAACTGAAAAGGGGAGAAGGCAATGTGAAGAAAACTCAGTCACTACAACTGTGAGTCTGAATGAGTACCCCTGTAATAAAAAAAATTAAACAGTACCTCAGACTTCCAAGTGAATGTAAAGTAACAGGCAATCCTGAAGAGCAACAGCAACATTTTAAACAAAGGTTTGCTCGCAGTGTAACTATACAGAAAAGCATAACTTAACTCTGTCTCGTCTCCTGTGGTATTTCTGCGCTGATTGCACAATATACTAGATTTGGATGAAATCCTACAGGATCATAGGCTTACTGGTAAATACTAGGTTGCCCTTGTGGCCATTGTAAGCCTAGCTAATTTGCCTTTTTGTGCTCAAAAATAACCCATCTCATTTGGTTGTAGATTGGTCTTACTCATCTCATGGCTGATAATTATATTTTACCCCTAATGGGAAGAAATGGGATCATAATATAGATAACTTGAGGGACCCATGCATGGGATAAAGCATTTAAGAGCTGCCTCTGTCCATTAGGTGTGCAGGGGGCAGTCCTGTGGTACATTTTCTGTTTTCCATCCATAGATCTAAGTTGTGCTTGAAAATGGACAGTGAGGAACTTTGTTTTATGTGGACAGGGAATCTGTTCCACAGCAGCAGTATCTTTCATGGGATATACCTGTCCTGCCAAACCATTCTGTTGATATTGCAGAAGTGGTTTAGATCCTCTAGACCAAGTATTTTGGAATACTCAATAGATTCTATAGAAATTTATTTCATAAGCTCTTTTACTGCATTTCCCAGAAGAGTAGCTAGGGAGGGGTGAGAGGGACAATTGCCCCATGGGCAAAGGATTGGGGGGCATCATTGGCCACCCTTCATCACAATCTCTCTCTCTCTTTAGTGCAATACTGGCTTTTAAAAGCTGGTATTACATTTGCGTTGAAACCTGAGCACTGCAGCCTGTGTGGTCTAAACTGCAGCAACTGTTTGCTACATTTGTAGCAAGCAGTTTACTGCTGTTTAATAGAAAAACTGTTTTTTTTAATTAATACATGAGTGCTGTAAAGCTCCATGCAAGCATCAAATAAACTGTAGCAACTGTTTGGTACATTTGTAGCAAGCAGTGTGCTTCAGTTTAAAAGCACTTTTTTATATAGATATAGCTATATGTGTGGAGTGGAAGGAGGATCGGGGGCAGGGCACAGAAATGGGACTTGAATGGCTGGGGCAGGAAGGGGGTGCCTGTCATGTATATGGCCAACTGATTGGTGTGCCTGTAGAAGGAATGGCATGTTTTTTTTTTTTTTGCTTTTGAATGGAAGAGCTGATGGGTGTGGATCTAACTGTAATAAGGTAATCTCTAAAATGTAGAGATTGGCTTATTACAGTGAAGTGCTTTTTTGGTTGTTGTCCTTCAAAATGGGGGAGCGTGGATCTGACTGTAATAGGACAATCTCTGAAATGTAGAGATTGACTTAATAATAAGACAGTGAAGGCTTTTGCTCTTCACTTGAAGAGCTGAAGGGGTGGGGTACTGGTTTGTGTTACTGGCACAGGGTGCTGGTAGAGCCAGCTATGCTTCTTACATTAATCCTCATATTTTAATTTATTTATTTTATTTTACTTTTGTCTACCGGGTTTGTCCAACTGGATACATGTCCATTTTCAGTGGAGGCCCGGGGAGAAAAGCTCCAGTTATACAGTATGATAACAATATACAAAAACATTGCATAGCATTTAGACATTACAAGAGAAGCACTAGACATTTCAAAAACAATATATTGAGACAATATAAGGAAAACTTAGTTAGGCAGTGACATTAGTATAGAGTAATAGTTCTGAGTTAACAAAAATAGGAATGAGACAGAAGCATAAGGTTAATAGGATTATAGATAACTAGTGAAGAGAGTGCAAAGACTAGATGGAAGGGGTAGTAGCAATGAAATGATAAGAAGTGGAGATAGATGGTAGAGAATAAAATTATGTTAGTGTCAGATAGTTTGTAAAAAGGAAAGAAAAGAAAAGATAGTTAGTCTGGGTTATTACAAGAGCATAACCAGTGATTAGAGAGAAAGAGTTTTAGTGTGGTTTTAAATATTGGGAGAGAGGTGAGGGTGGTCAGATCGTTTGGTAGTTGATTCCATATTTTACCCACTGTGTTTGAAAATAAAGATTTGCCTGCTAAGTTATTTGAGAAGGAAGTGTGAATCAACATTTTGTTGGCAGAGCACAGATTCTTCAGATTATTATAAGGTCTTATAAGGGTAGAGAGAATTGGGGTGTTACTAGGTTGGTAAAGGGCTTTGTGGGCAATTGTGAGTTGATTAAATTGTAATAGTAGTGGTAATTCAAGCCACCCTAACTGTTTTAGATTCTGACAGTGGTGGGTCCTAAAAGGAGAGTTGGTAGATAATCTTGCAATATTATTGTATGATTTAGTTAGATTGTTTAGGTTATGTTTGGAAAGATTTGTATATATAGGGGAAGCATATAACAGGGTAGAGATTAAGTGAGTTCTGGCTATTGTGGCTCTGGTTGTTGGTGTCAGGAAAGGTTTAATGCAGTAGAGGGATCCAAGTTTTTTATTAGTAGATTTAATTGTAGAATTTATATGAGAGTCAAACTTAAGTTGATTGTCAATAGTAATTCCTAGCAGTTTGGTGGTAGGGTCTGGAGAGATAACGGTACCATCTTCAGATGTAAGTGTGAAATGGAGAGGGGGTGATAGGTGAGATGGGGTAAAGAGCAGTAATTTGTTTTTTTTAGGGTTAAGGAGAAGGCAGTGGTTAGTGAACCATTTTTCAATAGTAGAGAAGGCTTTCTGTGTGTGAGAATGAAGATCAGTTTAAGATGAGGCAGAGCAAATGATAGTGGAGTCATCAGCATATTGGATACAGATAGACTGTGGAATGGAGAGATGAAGGTCATTTATAAAGATGGAAAACAATAGTCGACCTAAAATAGAGCCTTGTGGGACACCTAGAGAGGTAGGAAGAAGGTCAGAAAGATGGTTTTGCCAGAGAACGGCTTGTTTTCGGTTGTCCAGATAGGATGTGAACCAATTCATCGTAGGATGGTCGAAGGAGAGGGACTTCAGTAAGTGGAGGAGAAGTTGATGATTGACCATGTTGAAGGCTTTAGATAGATCAACAAAGAAAGCAGAGGATAAAATATTATTGTTACGATTATTGTTGATACAGATAGTAAAGGATAGTAAGGCTGTGGTGGTACTATGAAATGGCCGAAATCCATGTTGATAGTTAGCTAGGAGCTGATGTTGAAGTAGGTGGGTAATAAGTTGTTTATGGATACATTTCTGCATAATTTTAGCAAGTGGGGAGAGTAGAGCAATGGGACGGAAGTTAGAGAACTCAGTAGAGTTTCCACCTTTGTGGAGAGGAATAATGTAGGAGATTTTCCAAATTGATGGGATTAGGCCTTCTGTTAAGGTTCTATTGATTAATATAGAGACTGGGTAGGCAATTGCTTTGGCTCCTATTTTGAGGTATTCGGCTGGTAGTTGGTCAGCTGAGGGAGTGTTAGGTTTTAGTTTTTGAAGTAGAGAGGAGATATAGGAGGTAGGTAGGTATTGGTTCTAGGTGAAAAGGAGGAGGGGTAAAGTTTGGTTTGGGCAGGTAAGATGTATCTGGATTTATCTGATTAGCTAGATTTAGTATAGTGGTAGTAAAGAAAGAGTTAAAGGCATTGGCTGTTTGCATTGGACAGTCTGGGTTAGAGCCTAGTGGATTGGGTGATTCAACTCTGCCTGGGGATAGAAGTGAATTAATAGTAGACCAGAATTTTTGTGGTTGTTTAAGTGATGTTTGCTGAAGTTGTATATAAAAGTTATTTTTGTCTTGTAGGATAGCTTTTTTTGTACTATTTCTGTGTTGTCTAAAGATTTGGTGATCAGTTGAATTCTTTGTGGACCGCCATTTAGCCCAAAATTTGTTTCTATTGTGGATAAGTTTCCTAGTATGATTTGAGAGCCATGGGGCTGGTTTATTTTTCATTCTTATGGAACGGATTGGGGCATGTTGGTTTAAGATTGCTAGGAAGATGTTATTAAAGTAATTAACAGCTTCATCTATAGGGAGAGACTTTAGGGGAGACCAGTTGCAATGATAAAGTTCAGTTAGAAACAGTTCTTGGTCAAGGTGTTTTTTGCTACTGATGGTCCTGACTGCATAGGGGATATTTAAGGATGTTTTATTTCTAATAATATATATGAGAGAGTGGTCACTAAGGTCATCTGGGAGGGTTCCTATTGTATATTTTTGATGTGGACAATTTGTAAGAATCCAATCTAAGATGTTGTTTTTCTGATTATATTTGTTTGTTCTAGTAGGAGTGTTTATAGCCTGTGAGAAGCCATAGAGGTTAATATGGGAGGAAGGATTAGTGTTGTTACATAAAGTCCAATCGATATTAAAGTCTCCTAGTAGAATTGTTTCTTGAGGGAGATTAGTTGAAAGCCAGTTCAGTAGGTTTTCTAATATAGTCAGATTTTTTCCTGGGGGAAGGTAGGAGCAGATGATGTAAACTGATTTATGGGAATTAAGTATCAGTTTGGTAATAATTATTTCAATGTTGCTATCACCTAATATCCTTGATCCAGGAAATGCGCACACACTTAAAGGTATTTGCAGCCCTTTATTCTTTTCATCTCACTGGAATCATAACTCAATTATGTTTCTAGATATTCTGAGCTTTTTTACTGTACAGTGTCATTTTAAGCTGCATTTTCTTCCTCCCTTCGGACCCATAAGCCTATTAAGCATTTTGGAATTCATTTGTCATTTACTATGTTGTCTCCATGTGAAGAAACTTGATACTAAAAAAAGAAAAACAGACTAAAGAAAAACAGACTAAATAAGGAATAGTCATTGCATCTGATTCCACCTTTTTCCCCCCAAAATAAATCAGTTGCAAGACTTTTCTACAGCTTAAGAAAAATTATTTATTGCAATGTGCTTAAAACCTGACAAGGAAAACAAAGTAGAGAGTGACAGTGGAAGACAATTTCAGACATTGTGTCCAGAGATTCACAAAGTGGTAATTCTCAGAGTATTATAATTTCAGGTAAATGTAAAGAAGATCTTGAATGAGAAGGTAGGATGTTTTCATCTTTTAAAGACAAGGTGAACATTTAGCAAAAAAAAAAAAATACTATATTTAAATTCACTGGTCATTTTGGGTCAGAACAAAATAAAAATTACAACTAACTTCTTATATCACTGCAAGGAACATTCGTAGCATAGGACATTAAGCAGCAGTCCTTTTTTGAATCCCTGTTGGTCATGAGAAGAAGCTGTAGAGACAGGCTAAGTACATCATTTTGAAAACATTATAGAAGGGGGCCATAGAAACATGGTGCAGACTTTCCACAGGGTGACATGACCTAACACCAGAATATCTCTACATGGGGAAGAAATGGAGTGAAAAGACAGTATGTGGCATAAAGCTGGGGGGAGGGTTGGAACTAGATGCAACTAGATCTTGGAATGCAGTCGTTTCGTAGAAGCACATGAGCATAGTAGGCACATCCTTATCATTCTCTGATGTAGTTTGTCTATGTTTTATTTGTATTCCTAAATGATTACATATAAGGCAAACAGATATGAGGATCAGCTCCTAGATTGTTCTTTAACATCCTTTACATGACCAGTCAAGCTGTTGGATGTGAATGCATGGTCATACATTTCAACTATCCAGATTTTTGCAGAAAGTCCAGATTTTTGCCTCACATTTTGGTTTGTTCTTCATAAAGTTTGTGGTTTTCTGGCAAATCACTGAGACCTAAATTCATTAAATAATGACAGACATTTGACTTTTAGACTTCATATATTTCCAGAAATGCAGAGTAACACAATACTCTTTACAATAGCAATTTTATAAATTTATAATAATAATATTTAAAATCGTTGCTATTTTTGAGCTTTTCCCTCCATTATTTTTAGCTTTGTTCAAATTGCTTGTGCTAAGAGGTTAGAGGTATGTGTATGGTACATGCGGTCAGAGTGTCCCTTCAGTAGTGACCATCACATTGAGCCGATGTTCACACCACTAAAAAAATTTCAACAAACATATAATAATTACTTATTGCTATTGATAAAGTACTACGACTGCAACTGCATACCTGGTCAAGTCTTCAAACTAAGGACTAATCAAAGAAAGGTACGTAGCCCTACTTATCTTTTCAAATGGTACATTATGACAGGAATGCAGAAGATTTTTACTTAATTGTTATGCCTGTTATCTGTTCTTCCATCTGTCTTCTTCACCTCACCACCATCATACTCAGCTATACCATAACTTACCTCTTCTTCTCAGCTGTGGTCAATTTCACTAACAGTCTGTATTTATAGCACCTATAATGCAACCAGCTTTTCCATTAAATCACCTTTGAACATAACAGTGATGTGACTGCTATTTTATAGTCACATCAGAGAAGGCTATTGCTCATGATTCTTATGTTTCCTTGTGTTGATAGAAGACTTTTTTTTTTTTTTTTTTTTTACAAAACCAAGATGTCCATCTGTTTTGGTGGAGGGCATTCAAACTCACTCATAGGATTGATCAGTTTAAAGAGCTGGCTTCTTTTCTCTGGTTAATCAGCTCAAGATGCTGATTAGCAATAAAAGATATATTTTAAAAACCCACTAGATCTTACTATACAGTTTTGGTAAAGAATGACACTGAAAATAGGTGTGTAGTGTTTTATAATGACTGGATACACTTTTTGCTGCACATATGAGGGTGGATGTCAGAGTGAAATGATGGCATGGACAAGGTGGGAGGATTGAGGACTGTGTACAAGTGATGGAATGGGAAGGGTGAGTTGTAGCATATAGTCTTGGTATGTGCATGATGGGAAACTGTGTGTGTACTGTAGTAGCAAAGGCAGGATATGTAGTTGTGTACTGTGGTAGCAAGGAAAAGGTGGGTAGCTGTAAACAATGTCAGCATGGGCAAAGTGGTTTAACAGAGTACAATGGTTACACAGGCAGTATGGGTGACAACATGCAATAACACCATGGGTAAGGTGAGTGGCAGTATTGATGATTTGGGTACATGCTGTGTATGGTGTCAGGGTGAACAGGTTTAATAGCAGTAAACAGTCATGGTATGTATTGCTTGGGTGGCATGTGCAGGTTAGGTATTTATTTACACTGGAAGCATGGGTAATACAGGTAGTTGTGAACAGTGGCAGCATGAACAAGGTTGGCAGCTGTGCACAGGGTACAGGCAGTTTGATTAGGGTTGGTTTAAAGGTTCACAGGTGAGTACTAGGCTAACTGCCCTTGCGGGCTATTTTAAATGTAGCCAATTTCCCTCAAAGGTGAGAATCAGACTCTGTACCTTCTGTCTGTAAGGCAAACACCTTAACCGTTATGCCAATTCTTTGACCTGGTGGTGGGCATCAGAGTTACAATTGTAGCACAGACATAGACTATAGCAATATGCACTTGCATTCCATCAGTCACACCATAAGAGGAGTATATTATCACTCATCACTGCTAATGGAAAACTTTTTTGTGAGTATAGGATACCATGAGGTGGGCTTGGATACTCATGTAGTTACTGTGTAGTCAGGGCATCTTAAATTTAATATAAAGTGTGAAGTAGCAACAGCAAAAGACGGAAGAGAACTGCTGGGTGGTGGAGCTGGACCCTTGGCAGATAAAGTAAAGGTAAGGTGGTAGTGCACAGTAACAGTACAGTAACAGCAGAGATGGAATACTGAGAGACACAACAAAAACTTGTCGGCATATACATCTAGATACTGTGTGCATGCTTAACCTTTGTAATGACATAGAGAGGATAGATTGAAATGATACACAGTTTATACCAAAAAGGTAGAAAGGGAAAAAAGAATAGAAAAATTCTTATTATAATATGGATTATAGAGAAAACTATATAGCAGTGACATGAGCAGGCTGGATGATAGAGAAAACTGTATAGTAGTGATGTATGCAGGTTGGATCATAATGAAACTTTATAGCAGGGATATAAACAGTCTGGATTACAGACAAATGTGTATAGCATTAACATGAAAAGACTGTACTACTGAGAAAACTTTGTATTAATAGCAGTGACAGATGCACACTGGTTTATAAAGAAAACTGTGTATACAGCAGTGATATGAGCATGTTGGATTATTGTGAAAGCTGTATAACATTGACATGAGCAGGCTGGATTATAGAGAAAACTGTGTATAGCAATGTCATGAGCAGGCTGTTTTATGGAGAAAACTGTGTGTATTTATTAGTGACAATGAAAACACTGGACTATAGAGAAAACTGTGTATAGCAGTGATATGAGCAGGCTGTCTTATGGAGAAAATTGTGTATATTTAGTAGTGACAATGAGAACACTGTTTTATAGAGAAACTGTGCATACAGCAGTGATATGAGCATGTTGGATTACTGAGAAAACTGTGTATAGCTGTGATATCAGAAGGCTGAATTAAAGTGAAAACTGTATGCAGTGATGTGAGCAGTTTGAATTATAGAGAGTTTTGTGTATGACAGTGATATGAGCAATCTGGATTATACAGAAAACTGTGTAGCAGGAATATAAGTGATATGAACAGGCTGGATTATAGAGAAAACCGTGTATAGCAATGACACAAGCAATCTGTATTATGAAGAAACCTGTATAGCAGTGACATGAGGAGATTGGAATATAGAGAAAACTATATAGCAGTAACACGAGTAGACTAGATTACAGAAAACACTGATATGAGCAGGCTGGATTATATGGAAAACTATGGAAAGTAATGACTTGAGCAGGCTAGATTATAGAGAAAACTGTACATCTGTGTAGAGATATGACTATATTGGATTATAGTGAAAACTGTGTACAGCAGTGACATGAGCAGGTTGGATTACATGGAAAACTGTGTGTGCATTGCAGTGATGTGAGCAGGTTGGATTATAGAGAAAACTGTACATCCGTGTAGCGATATGACTATATTGGATTATAGTGAAAACTGTGTACAGCAGTGACATGAGCAGGTTGGATTACATGGAAAACTCTGTGTGTGCATTGCAGTGATGTGAGCAGGTTGGATTATAGAGAAAACTGTACATCCGTGTAGAGATATGACTATATTGGATTATAGTGAAAACTGTGTACAGCAGTGACATGAGCTGGTTGGATTACATGGAAAACTCTGTGTGTGCATTGCAGTGACATGAGCAGGTTGGATTATAGAGAAAACTGTGTAGCGCAGTGATATGAGCAGGACAAATTATAGAGAAAAGTGTATATGTGTGATATGAGCAGGCTGGAGTAAACAGACAACTGTGCAGCAGTGCCATTAGTTAGTCGGATTATAGAGAAAACTGCATACCAGTGATAGGAGCAGGCTGGATTATAGAAAAATTGTATATAGCAGTGATATGGTCAGGATGGATTATAGAGAAAACTGTATCAGCAGCATGAATATAGTCATATCTCTGCACGGATATACAGGTTTGAGCTAAGTATATTTTTCTGGCACTTCAGAGTTGTGTACTGTTAATTGTTGCTTGACTAATTTTATATCATTGCTGGCTGACTTCAGAGTTGTGCACTGTTATTTTTGCTTGTCTGTATGGTTTTTCAGATCTCTGCTGAAGGTGTTGGTTTTCCCCACCTCCCCCTATTTTTCTGTGTCTTAAGTGGGTATAACTGGTTTTACATCCTGTGTGTTATCTGACTATTTCAAGGATTACTTGAATAAAATTAGACCCTCTTAGTAACAGCCTGCATATCATTGCTGGAGCCTTCCTGTATCCTGACAGAGTGTTCTTCAAACTATCTGGAGATATACAGAGCTAAGTATATTTTTCTGGCACTTCAGAGTTGTGTACTGTTAACTGTTGCTTGACTAGTTTTATATCATTGCTGGCTGACTTCACAGTTGTGCACTGTTATTTTTGCTTCACTGTATAGTTTTTCAGATCTCTGCCGAAGGTGTTGGTTTTCCCCTACCCATCCTCCCTGTTCCTGTCTTGTTGTTTAAATTTGGAGGCTTTTGCAGTTGCCCGCCCCCATTGTAGATTTGATCTAGGAAACTCCCCCCAGTCCCATCTGTTTACCTCAATCTCCCTAATAGACTCCTTTTGCACTTGTTTTTAGTCATTTTTAATTTAATTGCATTTTTTAAACTGTTTGGTCTAACATTGCTAGATACTCAAGTGTGCTAGCTTGAACTGCATTTGAATTGTTTTTACTGCTGTTTTAGCTACTTTTCTGTAACAAAAAAAAAATCTAAGCCTGTTT
This sequence comes from Protopterus annectens, assembly GCF_019279795.1. Lineage (NCBI taxonomy): Eukaryota > Metazoa > Chordata > Ceratodontiformes > Protopteridae > Protopterus > Protopterus annectens. Next base: position 1,715,356,667 of record NC_056737.1, read on the forward strand.
CCTATCTTTCCTGTAGCTAGTGTAGTCCAGATTCAGATTAGCTGTACCCAGGGCTGTATGTAAGCTTCTGAGCCCCCCCCCCAAGCTTTCTGTGTTGGAGGGAAGCCTTCTAGCTTATCAGTGGGAGTGGTAAGCACTAGGTAACCTCTCTACCACATAAGGAATGGTTCTAGCCCAGAAATTGTAGTTATTGGTCGTTTGGGCAGTTTTTCCATCTCTCTCAACTTTCTGATTTAAAAGCCTGCATTTGCACTTGTTTCCCCCCTTTCCTGTAACTAGTTTAGTCCAGATACAGATTCTTAGTTTTAGCACTTGAATTTGCTTATTTGTGATCAGCACTTGTTCAGAATTTGTAGTAAGCACTAAATAACCTACTAATTACTACAGCACTCAACCTTCCTCATTACCTAGAGGAAAACAGTTTTGGTACTTACTTTCCTCACTTGCTTAGAGAAAAACAACTCTTGTACTCACTTTCCTCACTTATCTAGAGGAAAATAATTTTTTTATTCAGGCATGTCCAAGGGTCAGCTCCCAGTGTTCTCTCCTGTCTATCTGATGAATCTGGGCATCTTGGGGCAATGTAGAAATTGCCTCATCTACACAGACAACCCTCTCCTCCTACCACCCAACACTACAACCTGTGAGAGATGCACTTATCTAGCCAAACTGGAGGTAAAGCTCTTTCCAACCAAGACTAAACTTGACAGTCAAGAGGAGAAGATAAACACTTGCACCACACCACACTCATCACATAGTCTCACTAAATCCACGCCACCGAAATCCACACATAGAAACACAAAAACATTCACGGAGGCTCTCAATAATAATCTGCTCAATCAACAGAGACCTCCAAAGCAGAAATGCAAGCAACCTCCACCCCCAACACAACCCAAATGACACATAGCCCGCAGACTCAGTGTGCCACTCAACCACAGCCAATAAGGCAAAACAACGTACCAAACACACTAGTCATAGGTGACTCTATAGTCAGACACACTGATGTCCCACTCACCAGGCTAAACAAGGAGAAGGTTACTGTCAGCTGCCTGTCAGGTACAAGATCCACCACATAACCCATGCAATCAGGTCACAACAAGTACAAATATGACTCTGTCATTGTCCATGTTGGTGTGAATGACCTGAGACGTACCTCCCTGGACAACATGAAAAGAGACATGGAAGAGCTCTCCGATCTTGTATCCCAGGCATGTATGACCCTAGCCCTGAGTAGCATTCTGCCATCACCCAGAATGATACCGCAGTACAAGGACAAAATTATTGACTTCAACAATTGGCTAAGCTTCTGGTGTCATTCTAAAGGGATCCATTATCTGTCTGCCTGTGATGACATGGTCAACAGACCACGATGCTTTGCTAGAAATGGCCTGCAGCTGTCACCCCTGGGATTCCAGATACTGGCTAAGGTTCTTGCCGCCCCTATAGTGCCTTTTTTAGGCAAGGTTCAAATGACAAATTCACCACCGTAACAGGAACAGGCAAGCAAAAACTGAGGGTGATGCTACTCAATGCTAGAAGTCTAAATCTCAAAATGCACTCACTCGAAGCACTCCTTAAAATGGAGAACATTGATATCTGTGCAGTGACTGACACCTGGTTCAAGACTCCAGAGAGCACCCCTGCACTACCAGGCTAAAACTCATGCCACACTTTTCAGCCATGTAACCTGGACCGGAACACCAAAGGCGGAGATGTGTCCATATTCATTAAGGATATCCACACTTCCAGGCTAGTTGCTCAGCATAATGCAGCCGAGGTTATCCAAGTGCAACTAATTCTGGGCAAAATTGCAATCCAAATTGTGGCTTGCTACAGATCCCCCACCATGCCCCAGGATTCCCACTCCTCTTTTCTTGATGTACTGGAAAATATTAGGGTTCAACCAAACACCCTAATAATGGGCGATTTCAACTACCCCACCATTAACTGGGAAAACTACTCATGTACCAACTCCTTCGCTCAATGCTTTCTGGAATTCATAAACTTCAATGCCCTGGATCAACTTATCCACACCCCCACCAGGGGCAACAATATCCTAGCTCTAGTCATTACCAACATGAGTGACCGGTGTTCCACACCTGAAGTCAATGCCTCATTGGTCCGATCCGACCATAAGCTAATTACCCTAGATATCCACATCCTGCCCCCACCACCCATTAAGGAAACCACAGTAAAAAATGTTACCAAAGCCAACTTCATGCTTCTTAAGACAGAAGTGGTGAACTTCATGACACCCATGTAGATGGACAATACAGTTACGACTACTGAATTCTACACAGTTGCACTTTATAAGCACTTATACAAGTGCATGGATCATGCTATCCCAAACAGAACCAAGCTGCTATCCTCCAAAAAAGGGAAGCCAATCTGGTGGTCCCCTGCCATAAACAAGCTGTACAACAGAAGGAAGAAACTGTTGCAAAAGAGAGTAAAATCCCATGAGTGGAGGAGCTCCCTGGTCAGCCTCAGTAAAAAGCTGCGATCCCTGATAAAATCCTCCAAAGCAAGTTACAAAAACAAAATCATCACTGATTCTAAAGACAACCACAAAGCATTCTATAGCTATGTCAAGAATCTCAATGGCAACACTCAGATCTGCTCTGAGTTACAGCACAATGGCACTAAATATACAGACCCAAATGATATTGCCAACATCCTGGCAGATAGGATAGGTGCTAACTTTACCCCCCTCTCACCCCTAAAGAGCCCATCTCTATACCGAAAGAATGCAAAGTTCCTGTAATCACAGCTGCACAGGTAAAACCCCACACTCTCCAAAGCCAGGAACACAGCATCCATGGGGACCAGGCAACATCCCAGGCTGCGTTCTACATGAACTACAGAATGGACTGGCACCCCACCTAAGTACCATGTTCAAACATAGCCTCACCTCAGGCTTTGTGCCTGCTGAATGGTGCACATCGACGGTTATCCCACTCCACAAGAGGGGAGCCACCACGGACCCTGGGAACTACTGCCCCATTAGCCTGATGAGCCTGGCCTGCAAGGCCATGGAATGTATCATCATGGAACTTATAAACAAAGACATTGGTAATCTCCAAACTCTGGACCCCACCCAGTTTGGGTTTGTAAAAGGCAGATCATGTCTCCTAAACCTGATAGACTTCTTTGAAGCAGTCACCAAAGCCATAGACGAGGGTAAGGTGGTTCACACAGCCTATCTAGATCTTGCCAAGGCTTTCAACACCATCCCTCACTCTGGAATTATAGATAAACTCACTAAACTAGGTATAAATCCCTATGTCACAAGATGGGTTGCCAACTGGCTCACTGACAAAACCCACACTGTGAAAGTATCAGACTCCAAATCCAATTTCAGACCAGTAACAAGTGGACTACCACAAGGTTCAGTCCTGGGTCCTCTCCTGTTTGGTATCTACTTCTCTAAAGTACAGGCTAACACAGAAGGTCTTTGGCTAATGAAGTTCGCAGATGACTGCAAACTAGGATCCATAATCGAAACTCCTAATGATGTGGACATCCTACAAAAGGGCCTCACTAAGACAGATGCCTGGTGTCAAAGCCATGGCTTCAAGCTCAATGCCAAAAAGTGCATTGTCATCCCCTTTGGTAAAAACTCTGTACCCATGAACTACAACATAGGTGGCAGTATACTTAACACCGAAAGTGAGATAAGAGACCTTGGGACACAGGTGGACAGTAGTATTTCCTTTGATAATCACATCGCCACAGTAATCAGGAGATCCTTCTACATGGCACACCTCATCACAAAAGGTTTCTCATCCAGAAAAAAAGAGGTCATTGCTCCCCTCTAGTCATCACTAATTAGACCCATTATAGAATACAATGCCCCTTTTGGTATGTACCTCACAAGACATCTACAACAACTGGAAAGGCCTCAGAAATGCCTCACAAAGAGGATTACCAGCCTCAAACAAATGCCCTATGCAGATCATCTCAAAAAACTCCAGCTTTACTCCGTCACATATCGCCTACTCAGAGGTGATCCCTGCCTATCATACAAAGCTATGTCAAACCCAGAGCTGTTGGACATTGCTCCACTTAAAGAAGTCCCAATCCATCCGAGCTACACGCTCTAGGGACCTAAACCTTGTCACCACAATAAACAGAACATGCCGGAGGGATAGATTCCTGTCCCAGAGACTTCCCATACTCTGGAATAAACTACCTATCTATATCAAACAAAGCACCTCATTAGTACTCTTCAAGAAAAATCTTGATGATTGGATGGGAAATGGGAAATTCACCCCGGTGATCACTTCTGTGGCTCTGCTCGACAGTAGCACGGGAAAATAATTTTATTGGGAGGCAAATGCTAGGGTACCTTTTTGGCTGGGCTTGTATAGGTCCTAGGGCCAATAGCCTAGTACCTACCTATGAACCTATGAACAGGCTGGATTACAGAGACAACTGTGTAGCAGTGACACAAGCAGGTTGTAGTACAGAGAAAACTGCACAGCAGTGACACGAGCAGGTTGGATCAAAGAGAAAACTTTATAGCAGTGATATGAGTAGGTATCTATTACAGTGATATAAGCAGGTTAGATAATAAAGAAAAAATGTGTATAGTAGTGACACTAGCTGTCTAGTTTATAGAGAAAACTATGTAAATAGCACTGAGGTTTGTAGCAAAAACTGTGTATATAGCAGTGATATGAACAGGTTAGATTATACAGAAAACTGTATAGCATTGATATAAACAGACTGGATTATACATAAAACTGTGCAAAGCAGTGATATGAGAAGGCTGGTTTATAGAGAAAACTGTGTATAGCAGTTGACATGAGTAGCTTGGATTATATAACAAGTGTGTGTGTGTGTGTGTGTGTGTGTGTGTGTGTGTGTGTGTGTGTGTGTGTGTGTGTGTGTGTGTATAGCAGTGACATGAACAGACTGAATTATATTGAAAACTGCATAGCAGTGATATGAGCAGGATGGATTATAGAGAAAATTGTGTATATCATTGACATGAGGCTGGATTATAGAGGAAACCATATAGCAGTGCAGTGATATGAGTAGGCTAGATTACAGAGAAACTTGTATAGCAGTGCAGTAATAAGAGAAGATTAGATTATAGATAATACTTTGTATGTATAGCAGTGATATGAGCAGGCTGGATTATAGAGAAGACTGTGTATATAACACTGATGCAAACAAACTGGTTTATAATGAAAGCTGTTGCTGAAGGCAGTGGAGAGTAAGAGCATAATGGCAGCATGGGTAGGATCTGTGGATTGCGGTAAATTGTAGGAGAAAGGGCACAGCCATCTGATAGAGGCATTCAGTCCACTGTTTACAGGGGACTTGTACTTGTTTACATGGCATTTAACAAGCATCTTTAGCACATATTGACTGACCAAAATGGCATTCAACTAAAAACATAAAGTCACTTTTAGGGTTTAGGTCTGGCAGTTGGCACAAAAGATTAAGGCTATATACCGTTAACAAGATACTTCCTGTGGTACAGAGTTTCATTCCCTCAGCCTCTCGTTGCTTATAGACAGTACTTTGGGACAACTGGGAATTCGGAATGGGCTCATTAAAGGCCTCTTAGATTGCATGCATACTAACTACTTATAAACCCATTAAAGGTGTTAGGTGGTGGTAACTCCCTGCTTTCAAGTGCAGAGATATATACCCCTGCATTTTAAGTTTCTTGGAAGTGACTTTGAGGCCATCATATCTCACAGGAAAGCACAAATCTCCAAGAAGTAGAAATTTTGCCAGATACTGTTTTAGTTGGTTTTCTTTGATGAAGCATCTGTTGATGATTTACATTAGCATACCATCTGACTACTTTGCATGGGCTAGACAGTGGGAACATGAACAAAGTAGGTGACAGTGCACAGTGGTAACAAAGGCAAGGTGGGTATCAATCTGCTGCAGTGGCATGAACAGGAAGGGTGGGTGGCTGTCTATAGTTGTAGCAAGAACAGGATAGATGTTACACTGCTGAGTATTAGCCTGCACAGGGATTGTGGGTAAACATGTGTGACATCCAGTTAATATCCCACTGGACTGCCACCAATATGTGACGTCCCCCATTTAAAACCTGGGCCAGTAAATAAGGATCCTCAATCCTCATTACTGACTCCAGTGTGAGAGTGTCATGGAAAACACCACAGCATAGAGCACCAAGAGTAAAATTCCACAATTTCCCTTAAGTGCACTTCAGGAACACGTTCTGTTTCCTAGGGTGGACTATATAACTCTGTACACCAATAATGTAATCTCTTATCATACAATTTAGAGCAATGTGTTCCGGTTTAAGACCTCTGACTCACTCACAATCAAAATAAAATTAAATCTCACACACTCTTAACACTTATGGGAAGCCTGACACAGATTTCCAACTGTGTCCCCTCATCAGTACAAATGATAAACACTGTCGCCAGAGTCAGACCAGTCTACTCACCCTTCAAAGGGTGATCAATTAATAAAAATAAAATATCAAAATAAATGATAGCTATGACCAGAGGCAGCCAGGCATTGAGGTGACCTGGGGAGTATCAAACAGGTATAAACACCCTCTAATATCTAAACAATACACTGATTGTCCAGCCACAATGTAAAGTAATGAAAAACATTTATTAATAAGTAAAATGATTATTAAAAAATGTAAATCAGTAACTTTTGATAAACACCAGAATTCAATCACCAGAAATATAAAATTAAACTGTAGGATAGAAGTCCATCATCTTTGCAAAACTCTATCTAAATAACTACACTTCCATAATCTAACTAGAGAATACTGCCCCTGATCTAATCTAGAACATAACAGCAAGGCAAAGGCAGGCTTACAGTTTTTGGTGAGTCTGTTTTTGGGGATCCAATGCACAGCACTGTAACTGACTGCAATTCTTAACTAACTGCTCACAACTGACTTCAGCAGTCTCTTTTATAGTCCAGGTTATAAGTCTCAGCTCTCTTATTTTAAAAATAACCATCAGCTGTTTGAAAAAGTTATTTTTCTTTTCAATCATCTGTTCAAATAATTACTGCCAATCATCTGTTCAAATAATTACCTAGCAACCAGGAACATTATAATGACATCACCTACTGATCAGCTGATTCTCCACAGACACTCTGTACTTTAGAATCTTCCTCATAAACACGTGCAATCAGAAATGTATCAAAACACTGACAGATTCTTTAAACCTTTTGTATAAACAGGGAAATACTCAACATTTTAAAAACATATTTACATTTTCACAATTAGACATGTTGGCATACAATACAAGTTAATCTGAGAATATACACAAATCTTCTCCTGCCAGATGAGCTAACACAGATGATCGTGTTTTAATTTTCTTCATATTTCTCCTCCCTTATGACTCAAGCATGATTTTCAAGTGACACTTGAAAACTGACACTTGAGAAAAATTGGTTTACTTGGGAATATTAGCCCATTCCTCTCCTGGACAATCCATCCACATTGGCATTATTAATCCCACTGGGATGTTGTATGGTCATATCATATGCAATCCTAGACTCCACTCAGTAACTTGGCATCTTGCTTACTGACCCTATTAAGCCATGTTAAAGGGTTATGATCTGTGAGTACAGTGAATTTTCTCCCATAAAGATAAGGCTGCAGCTTTTGCAATGCCCACACTATGGTCAAACACTCTTTCTCCATGGCTGCATAACACTCTTCTATAGGTTGGAGTCTACAGCTCAGATTTTCTGCAGAAACATGGCTAAGTTCAGCCCCCACCCCATAATTTGAAGCATCTACCTGTACAATTTATTGTTTATTGTAGTCTGGGCTGGCTAACACGGGGGGGGGGGGGATCCTCCCAAAATCACTAAGTTTTGGGAATGACTGTTCAAAATCTGTGGTCCACACTAACTTATCTGGTTTATTCTTTCTAGTTAGGACAGTAAGGGGTGCAGCTATGGTACTGTAATTGGGCATAAATTTCCTATAGTACACCTCTGTCCCTAGAAATGCTCTCACTTGTTTCTTAGTAATAGGAACTGGCCATGCTTGAATAGCTTCCACCTTGACAGATTCTGGCTTAATTGTACCACTTCCCACTCTGTGTCCTAAGTGAGTGACCTCTGCCATACCCACTTGACACTTATTGGGTTTAGTGGCTAATCCTGCCCTACTTAATCTATCCAAGACCTCCCCTCACATGTTGGTCTGCAAATGCCTGTAGCATAGTCTTCAGTGTAGACCTTAACCTCTCCACAAGACCATTAGTCTGGGGATGGTAGGTGGTGGTCTTTAGATTTTTCACCCCACAACACTTCCACAGACAAGTCAGCAGGTCTAACATTAAGTTGGTACCTCAGTCAGTCAGTATTTCCCATGCAAAAGCTACTCTGCTGAAGATTTCTAGCAAAGCATTTGCCATCTTCTCTACCACAATAGATTACAGAGCCACTGCCTCAGGATATCTGGTAGCACAGTCTACTACCACCAAGATGTATTTCTTTCCTGTAGAACTTGGAGTACTTGGGGGTCTCACAATATCTAGGGCCACTCTCTGAAATGGCTTTGATAACAGACAAAGGCATTAATGGAGCTTTAGCCTTGTCCCCTGCTTTACAGACTTTTTGGCACTGTTCACAAGTCCTACAATATCCTACCACATCCCTTGCAATCCCAGGCCAATAGAAATTTTGCATAATATGTCTCTTAGTATGTCTTATGCCCATATGACCTGAGAAAAGAATGTCATGTGCCTACTGCTAAAAGTAGCATATGGTAACCCTGGGCACTACCAACTACCATATTACTTCACCTTCTACCCCACATCCAGGAGTCCACTCTTCATACAACAAACCATTGTTCCAGTATACAGACTCTCCTCTTCCTTGAGCCTCAGGTGCCTCCTTAGCCATCTCTCTCAAGCTTTGTAAAGTAGAATCCATAAGCTGAGCCTGTCTCAACTCTACCTTTGTTACCTTCCCCAGTTCCCCTTTTACAGGAAGCCTAGTCATTTCTGACAGCTGCACCTCACTGTCACTCTGGGTACCACCACTCGCCTCCGTCTTCACAGCCACCATGTCCAGGGGAACATTAGTACCTACCAGCAGCTTTGACTCACATTCACACTTACTGCTTCCAGATAGCACCTTCTCTGAAACAGCCAGCATGCCAGTCCCAGCTTCAGGTATGAGATCTTTCTGGGTCTCTCCCAGACTACTGGAACTACATGGCTTTCTCCAAGCTTGACTGTGTGTCACTGGATGTAGAGATGTAGACAAGGTACTGTATCATCAAAGTCATTCCCTATCAGGACATCTGTAGGAATATCCTCAAACACACCTACTTCTTGGTTCCTCTTCCACTCTCCAAGTCAAGATGAACCTTAACGAAGTATTTGGAATGGGGTCCCTCCTGATGCTCTAACTGGGTTGGACTGCCCAAGCAAGTACTGCTCTTCTCTAACCACTGCAGGCCTCACAATGGTTATATCAGATGCTGTGTCCCTCTTAGCAGTTATCTGTTTGCTATCTACTAAGATAGGATATACATTTTGGTAATAATTTGGCAACCCAGTTGTTTCTAAACGACTTACCACTGGCAGTTTGTCATCCACACTCACTGGCTCTCTCACCTTCTGTTTCTCACCTTGCCTTGATGGACATTTGACTACTATGTGGCCCCTCTGGTTAAACTTGAAACATCTAATCCCTAACCGTGCATGTGGAGTAGTAGTTTCTCCCATTACTGGTGTACTCTGTTGGAGTGGTTTAGACTGCCCCCTCCATGAGTTCCCTTATGTTCATGTGCAGCACTGGGTATCCCTTTCTTATGCAGTAGTGCTTTGTTTGGAAAGTAGAGATCCCTTTTCTCCCCAACCCCTCTGCAGAGTTGCACTCACGGTCTGCTAACCAGACTCATATCATCAGGCAAAGTACTGAGGGCTTGTTACATCATCAAAATGTCAGCCAGTCTCTCAAAGTGGTGAACTGACACCCACTCACCCATCTGTGAAAGTAAGTGCTTATGTCAGCACTATAATCACGTGCACTTTCATCTGCCTTGCATCTATGTTCTAGAAACTTTTTTCTATATGCCTCATGTGTAAGTTTGAAACAGTCAAGCAAGTAACATTTCATTTTGTCATAATTCAAACAATCTGCATCATTTAACTTTGCTACAGCCTGAACAGCTTTACCATTGAGTAAAGTAGTCAGGAGCACAACCCAGAGTTGATGATCAAGATCATATTGTCTACATACCCTCTCAAAAATATTAATAAAACTATCAAAGTCATCCCCATCCCAGTACTGAGGAAAAAAATTTACTGACCTTTACATCTTCTGGGGTTGGGTTACTCCCTTCCCATTACCTCCATGACCCTCTTGAAGGGTTTGAAGCTCCATTTCATGCTGGTGCTGTCTTTCATTATTCTTGACTTCTAAATGTCTCAGTCTCTTTTCGGTCTCCAGCCATTTAGTCTCCAGTTCATATTGGCACAGTTTCTCCTCAGTCTCTAGATGTTGCATTCACTCTATGGCCCCCAGTTCCAGTCTTCTTAACTCCAGATGGATTCCCAGGTCCTCTGAAGAAAATGTGGACTGCTCTGTATTGGCAGGCTGCACATCACCAACACCAAACTGGATATTCTACAAATTGCTGGTGTGAGCTGCAGCTGCAACCAAGGCTGAAATCATTGCTTCCTTGGTCAGGTTGGTATGCACCAATTCTCTGGCTTCACACTCCTTAGCCAACTGGATCTCTGTCAGCGTGCTAAAATCTTCTGCTGACATTCTTGCCTGATATCCCTGACTATCTAACTAAAATAAATAAATAAATAAAATAAATTAATAAATAAAACTGTGGTGAATTGAAATTATGAATGTTTACCTTGCAGTTGTCAGGAGTGCAGACCTTAATGGCAGCTTCCCAGAGGCTATTGAAATACAATTAAAAATCCCACTAAACTGCCAGTAATACTGTGATATCTGATTAATATCCCACCGGACTACCACCAATAATGTGACATCCAGTTAACATCCCAGCAGACTGCCACCAATATGTGACATCCCCCACTTAAAACCCGGGTCAGTAATTAAGGAGCTTCAATCCTCACTACTGACTCCAGTGTGGGAGTGTCACAGAAAACACCAGAGCACAGAGCTCACAAGTGTAAAATTCCACAATTTCCCTTAAGGGCACAACAGGAACATTCTCTGTTTCCTGGGATTGGACTATATACCTCTGTCCACCCCAAATGTAATCCCTTATCATACACTTCAGAGCAATGTATTCCAGTTTAAGACCTCTGACTCACTCACACTCAAAATAAATCTAAATCTCACACACACACACTCTAATACTTATGGGAAGCCTGACACAGATTTCCAGCTGTGTCCACTCCCCAATACAAATGGTAAATGCTGCCACTAGAGTCAGACCAGTCTACACACCCTTCAAAGGGTGATCAATTAGTAAAAATTAAATATCAAAATAAATGATAGCTATGACCAGACGCAGCCAGGCATTCAAGGTGACCTGGGGAGTATCAAACAGGTATAAACACTCTCTAATCTCTAAAGAATACACTAATTGTCCTGCCACAATATAAAGTAATGAAAAATATTTAATAACAAGTAAAATGATTATAAAAAGTGTAAATCAATAACTTTCAATAAACACCAGAATTCAATCACCAGAAATATAAAATTAAACTGTAGGATAGAAGTCTATCATCTTAGAAAAACTCTATCTAAATAACTAAACTTTCCTAACCTAATTAGAGAATACTGCCCCCAATCTAATCTAAAACATAACAGCAAGGCAAAGGCAGTCTTACAATTTTTGGTGAGTCAGTTTTTGGGTATCCACTGCACAGCACTCTAACTAACTGCAACTCTTAATTAACTGCCCACAACTGACTTCAGCAGTCTTTTTTATAGTCCAGGTTAACAGTCTCAACTGTCTTATTTAAAAATAACCATCAGCTGTTTGAAAAAGCAGGAATATTCTAATGACATCACCTACTGATCAGCTGATTCTCCACAGACACTTTGTACTTTAGAATCTCTGTCAGAAATATGTGCAATTAGAAATGTATCAAAACACTGACATATTCTTTAAACATTTTGTATAAACAGGGAAATACTCAGCATTTTAAAAACTTAAGAAATGTCTCAACACACTGACAGATTCTTTAAACATTTTGTATAAACAGGGAAATACTCAACATTTTAAAAATGTTTTTAAATTTTTGCAATTAGACATGGCATACAATACAAGTTAATCTGATAATATATACAACTTTCCTACCAGACATGCTAATACAGATGACAGTGTTTTCAGTTTCTTCACAACATGTATAACTGTATGGCCATGATGAGTGGTTCTCCATTTAAAACAGTAGCCTGTGGGTGTGTTGATGGTTGAGTATAGGGGTACATAGGAAGGGGGGTTGTTGGTGCAGAGCAGAGTAGGTAAATATTACTGTATAATAGCATTTATAGTGTGAGTGGTAGTTGGTAAAACATGGCACCAGCACTAGAAGGGCAGGTCACAGTATGTAATACCATGGTTAGTGTGGGAGTTTATGGCTGTGTATAAGTAAAGCATTGGCAGGGTGGATGGGTGGCTGTGCATAGTAGAAATATGAGCAGACGGGGTTGGTGGCAGTCTCTACTTGTATTTGAAGGATGGATTGTTGACACTGTGTAGCAGCAGTATATAACAGAAAGATAGGTGACAAAGTTGAGTGGGTGGATAGGTGTCTATGTTGAACCATACTCTACAGACAGTGTGAGTGATAGTTGGGTTCAGAGTGTGTGACAGTAACATGGGCAGTATAGTTAACCATGGGGTACAGAGATAAACTACCCTGGAATGCATGTACTGCAATAACAAAGCTTCAACAGATTAGGAGGACTGTATTTTGAAAGAAAGCAAAATGAAAAAAAAAAATAATTTTACTATTTTAATTAATAAAAACAACAATTTTTCTTCTTTTTCATATAGCTGACATTTATTTCAGAAAAATGTAGTTGCCTTGTTACAGTTATTATTGGAGATTTATAGCATAAACATTATGGCTGTCACATTTCCAAAGTTTTTATTCATAATGGCTGTATGGCCTGAAGAAGTTCTTACAGTATAGGTCATCAAATGGGCTCAGAGATGCATAAAACAAGCAAAGAAAGAATGAGTGAAGGGTAGGGGAATAGAGATGATTAGTGGATACATGCACCTCTCAGATACAGTCAATCGACTGCAAGTCTTCTGCCAACATATTTATATGTTCATATGTTCATATTGGCCATTAGTGGCTGTGCAATTCTGACACAGGGTGGTAGAAAAGTACAACTTGCACAATTATTGCTAAATAAATTAACACCTGAGGTGATTAATGACCAATAACGGCACAGTGTTTTCCACACTTATGTTTTGAAATGAGGTTTGAGGCAAAGCAAAAATAGTTATTTATTTATTTATTGTCTTGCTATTGCATAATTGGTTATGCTGTAGTAATCAAGTAAACACCACTGTCTAGAAGTGTCTATTTTCAGCAGCAACCCTAAAATATAGAGAGGGAGTACATAGCCTATTCAAATTTACACAATATGTATCTGGAGTGTACAGTAATCAAGCATATGTCTTCTGAATACAGGCCATTATATTTTTTAATCTGCCCAAATTCACACAGTATATGTCTAGTGTGCACAGGAATCAAACTCATATCTTTTGAATCCATTTCATTATTTGTTGTTGTGTTGATCTTTTTGGTCCCTGAAGAATGGACACCTGACTCACTGTGGCATCACCTCTTGCCCAACAACTGTTTATTATCACTTTTCCTGAGAAGTGGGTGGTAGACCTACTTGTTCTTACATCTGTGTATTTGGGCCTTTCTGTTTTTTCTGCCTCTTTGCTATCCAACATTTGCGCATGTTGGCAAGACCAGAACATTCACCTAAACTGCCAAAAGCACTACCTAAAGAAAACATTCTGGGTGAGTCACCTGATGAGACCACGGAAGAGTTCATCCTCCCCCACCACAAAACCTGATCAAGATATGTCAGATTACGTAAGAAAATTTAGATAACTTGACCATTCATAAACTGAAATGTGGTACTATCTGATGGTAACAGAATCATTAGTAATCTCCATTGAAAATGTTGGTATTCAATGCACTGCTGCTAAACAAAGATAAGAAATCTGAAATAATGCATTTGAAGGAATTGTATAATCGAGCTCCTGACTGTATAGTTTCATACATAAAATGAAATGCATGCATGCATATTTATGTGATTTTATACTATCTATATCAAAAGAAGGTATAAATCTTTTCTGCCTCAAAAAGAGGTTGTAACATATTGGTTGTTGCTGTTGTTTAGTTTAGTACAGCTTTTCTGGCTTCAGAGACTTCAGGCTTGTCTGTCCACCACAGTTTCTTTAAATTTCTGGAAATTCATGTTTACTACTTGAAGAATATTTCATATCCGTCTTAAGCTTTGCCACCCTCTTCTACATTTAACTTTAATCTTTCTAAGCATCTGCGCCTTCTCCAGTGACTCCTGTCTTCACATTATATGACCTAAATTATTTAAGTTTTTGGTTTACTATTAGACTTTCCCGTGAATAGTATGGATTGATTTCTCAAGTATTGCATAATTTCACATTCTGCAGTCCTTGGAATTCTCATAAAGTGTTATGTAATGCTAATCTAAAAAAGCACTGATTTTCCAGTGTGCAACCTTACTTATAGTCCAACTCTCACAGCCATATGTTATTACTAGGAAAAACATAGCTTTAACTATGCATACATTTGTTGACAATGCAATGTCCTTGCTCTTTATTATCTTATCTACATTTGCTACAGCATTCCTCCCAAAATCAACTATTTTAATTTCATGGCTGCAGTCACCATATGCAGAGATCAAAGAGCCCAGGAAATAAAATCAATCACTGCCTCATCTTCCTCATCTCTTTTCAAAAACCTGACAGGGATAGATGATGTGATCGTAGTTGTTTACTGTTAAGTAGCAAACCAGCTTTTGTGCTCTCCACTTTCACTTTATCAGCAGGCTGTCCATTTCCTTGCTTTTACCCATCTAGGTGGTATTGACTATATATTTGAGGCTGTTAATATTTCAACTGCCAATTCTGATTCCAACATCTGATTCATCTAACCTAGCATCTTGCAGAATACATTTGGTGTATAAATTAAACAGGATAACAATATCTATAGTGTTCTACTCCTCTCCCAATGTTGAGCCAATAAGTTATTCAATATTTGATTCTAAATTCGATTACTGCTTCTTGGTGCACATACAAACTCCTCAGAAGGCTAACAGGGTGTCCTGGTGTCCTCATTTCTCTAAAAACGTACAGGAGTTTGTTATGGTTTCCATCATTAAAAGTTTTACAGTAGTTAACACCGCAAAAGTAAATGTGTTTATGGTACTTCCTTGTTTTTTTTTGTTATTCACTGGATGTTGGCATTTTGATCTGTATCCCTCTTAAAACTAGCCTTTTCATCTGGCAGTTCATGTCTCTGTATTGCTGGAGTCTAGCTAAATGCATCTTAAGTATTACCTTGCTAGCATGTGAAAAAAGTGTATTTGTTTTGATAATATGAGCACTCTTAAAACATGCAGTTTTGAGGATTAGAATATAGAGTGAATTTTACCAATCTAATGGCCTCTGCTGTGTTTTTCAAATTTCTGGCAGTATTTCAACAATTCAACTGGAATTCTATCACCCTGTCTAATGTTGTTATTAGCAATGATTTCTAGGACTCATTTGTCTTCAGTGTCCAGGATGTCTGACTCTACACTATAGAAATAGTATTTATAAGTGATATTAACATCCTTCTTATATAATGGCATACCATATTGTATTACAGTAACAACATTTATTTATTGGTATGTCTCTTTAAATATTTGACACCTTGAGGATTGCCTAATTACCAGAGTGTGTGTGAATCATGTGATCTGGTTTCCTGTACATTACTGCTCAGTTTGTAAGTAAAGGTGTAAAGCTTGTAGCACAATTACTCATATCCAAGTAATTCTTTCATGGTTTCAAATAAATGTTAGACAGCAAGGCATTTAGGATGCTTGAGTACACAGGCAGAGACACTTCATCCCAGAATGCTTAGGATATTGTTCTACTGGACACAACATTGCTGAAGCCATATAGGTTCATAGGTAAGTACTAGGCTATCTGCCCGAGGGCATCTATAAGCCTAGCCAGAATGTGTTAGATTAGTTGCCGGTGCCTCAGTCCAGGCCATTAGTTCCCTGTGCCTCTGTCCAGCAGAGCCACTGCAGTGATCTCCAAAGTAAATTTTCTGTTTCACATCCACTCGTCAAGGTTGCTCTTGAAGAGTGTTAGTGAGGGGCTCTTCCCTAATGTAGATTGGAATCCTGTTCCAAAGTATGGGGAGTCTCTGGGACAGGAATCTATCCCTCCAGCATGTCCTATTTATCGCTGTGGTGAGGTTTAGATCCCTAGAGCGTGTGGCTCTTAGGGATTTGTTTTTTTTTAGGTGGAGCATGTCCATCAATTCTAGGTTGGACATGGCCTTGTATGTCAGGCAGAGACCACCTCTGAATAAGCGGTATGCAACCGAGTACAGCTGGAGTTTCTTCAGTTGGGCTGCTTAGGGCATATGTTTGAGGCCAGTAATCCTCTTGGTGAGGTACTTCTGTGGTCTTTCCAGCTGTTGCGGGTGCCTTGTAAGGTACATCCCAAATGGGGCATTGTACTCTATGATGAGTCTGATGAGTGATGAGTAGAGGGGCACAATAACCTCTTTTGTTCTAGATGCGAACCCTTTTGTGATTAGGTGGTCCACATAGAAGGATTTTCTAACAACCTTGGCAATATGATTATCAAAGGAGAGATTACTATCTACTTGGGTCCCCAGATCCCTTATTACATTTTCTGTATTTAGGGAACTACCACGTATGTGGTAGTTCACGGGTACTTTGTTTTTTCCAAAGGGGATGACTATGCACTTTTTGGAATTTAGTTTGAGGCCATGATTTTGACACCAGGTATCCGTCTCAGTGAGACCCTTCTGAAGGATGTCTGTATCAGCTGGAGAGTCAATTATGGCCCCCAGTTTGCAGTCGTTTGTGAACTTGGTCAGCCATAGTCCTCCTGTTCTTGCCTGTACCTCTGAGAAGTATATACTGAACAGGAGGGTTCCCAGGACTGAGCCCTGGGGGACGCCACTTGTAACTGGTTTAGAGTCGGACATAGAGCCTGCAACTCTCACTGTGTGGGTTCTATCCATGAGCCAACTGACAACCCATCTCGTGACATAGTGGTTTATGTTCAGGCTGGTGAGCTTGTCTATAATACCAGAATGCGGAAATGGTGTTGAAAGCCTTTGCGAGGTCTAGGTAGGTTGTGTGGACCTCCTTTCCCTCATCTAAAGCATTGGTAACTGTCTCAAAGAAGTCTACCAGGTTTAGGAGGCATGATCTGCCCTTAACAAAGCCAAACTGGGTAGGGTCCAATGTCTGAAGGTTCCCAATGTCTCTGTTAATGAATTCCATGATGATGTGCTCCATAGCCTTGCAGGCCGGGCTAGTCAGGCTTATAGGGCGATAGTTCCTGGGGTCCGTTGTGTCTCCACCTTTGTGGAACTGTTGCTGTGCACCACTCTATGGATACATAGCCTGTAGAGAGACTGAGTTTGAACATTGTGTTTAGGTGAAGGGTTAGTTCATTTTGGAGCTTGTGTAAGATACAGCCTAGGACACCATCTGGTCCCATTGAAACTGCATTTTTGGGTTTGGATAGGGCTGTTTTAACCTGTGTATCAGTGATTGCCAGGGCACTACATTCTTCTGGTATGGTTATGGGCCCTTTAGGGGGTGAGATGCACTAAACCTGTCTGCCATGATGTTGGCAATATCAGTTGGTTCAGTGTATTTTGTGCCATTCTGCACTAACTCAGAGCAGATCTGAGAGTTTCCACTTAGGTTATTGACATAGCTAAAGAACGCTTTGTGGTTATCTTTGGAGTCCTTGGCAATTTTTCTTTCGAAGCTAGCCTTGGATGATTTTATGAGGGCTCGTAGTTTTTTGCTGATACTGATCAGGGATGTCTTTCCTTCTTGGGATTTTACTCCTTTCTGCACTAGTTTCCTCCTTCTATTGTATAGCTTGTTTATGGCAGGGGTCCACCAGACTGGTTTCCTTTTCTTGGAGGAGTGAGTCTTGGTTTTGCTAGGCATAGCACAATCCATGCATTCTTGCAGGTGCTCATAGAGTGCCTTTGTAAGGGATTCAGCAGCTTGGACAGCATTGTCCTTTAGCGTGGGGGCTGTGAACCTTTCCACCTCGGTCTTAAGTAATGTAAAGTTTACTTTTGAAAAGTTTTTCACGGTGGTTTCCTTGATTGGGGGTGGGGGCGGAATGTGAATTAGTCTATGGTCTGATCTAACCAGCGAGGGTTTGACCTCCAATGTAGAACACCGGTCACCCGTGTTGGTGATGACCAGGTCCAATATGTTGGTGGTGTTGACCAGCTGATCCAAGGCGTTCGAGTTTATAAATTCTAGAAAGCGTTGGGCAAGGAAGTTAGCACTTGAGTAGTTCTCCAAGTTAATAGTTGGGTAATTCAAATCACCCAATATTAGGGCATTTGGTAGGACCTTCATATTTTCCAGTGTCTCCAGAAATGCTGAATGGGGATCCTGGGTCATGGTGGGTGATCTGTAGCAAGCTAAAATTTGATTTGCAGTTTTGCCCATTGTTAGTTGCACATGGATAATCTCTGAGGCATTGTGCTGTGCCACTAACCTGGAGGTGTGGGTATTCTTGATGAATATGGATACACCCCCACCTTTTATGTTTTGGTCCGGGTTCTGTGGCTGAAAAGTATAGTATGAGTTGTAGCCTGGTAGTGCTGGGGTGATCTCTGGAACCTTAAACCAAGTCTCTGTTATTGCACAGATATCAATGTTCTCCATACTGAGGAGTGCCTCGAGTGCATGCATTTTGAGGTTTAGACTTCTGGCGTTGAGTAGCATTACCCTCAGTTTTTGGTTACTTGTGCTATTTATGGTGGTGGGTTTGGCTTTTGAGCCTTGCCTAAAAAAGACACTATGGGGGGCGGCAAAAGCCTTGGCCAGTATTAGAAAGCCTAAGGGTGACAGGTGCAAGCCATCTCTTGTGAAGCAACGTGGCTTATCAAGCATGTCATCTCAGGTGGACAGATACTGGATCCCCTTTGAATGACACCAGAAACTTAGCCAGTTGTTGAAATTATTTGTTTTTTCTTTATACTGTGGCATCATTTTTGGTGAGGGTAGGATGCTACTTAGGGTCAGGGTCATACCAGCCTGGGCTATGTGATCAGAGAGCTCTTCCATGTCTCTTTTCATGTAGTCCAGGGAGGTGCATCTCAGGTCATTCACACCAACATGGACAATGACAGAGTCATATTTGTACTTGTTCTGGAGTGACCTGAGTGCTTGTGTTATGTGGCCTTTCCTGGCACCTGACAGGCAGCTAACTGTAACCTTCTCCTTGTCCAGCCTAGTTAGTGGGACATCAGTGTGCCTGACTATAGAGTCACCTATTACTAGTGTGTTGGGTATGTTATTTTGCCTTAAGGGCTGTGATTGCATGGCACACTGATTATGTGAAGTATGTGTTTCATGGTTTGTGATGGGGTGTGGAGGTTGCTTGGGTGTCTGCTTTGGAGATCTCTGTTGCTTTTGCAGATTTTTATTTAGAGCCTCCGCGTATGTTTTTGTGTATTTATGTGTGTTACTTGCCAGTGTTGGTTTACTAGATCTATGTGAGACTGGTGGTGTGTTGCAATTATTTCCCTTCTCCTCTTGACTGTCAGTTCCAGTCTTGGGTTGAGAGAACTTTGCTCCAGTTTGGCTGTATAATTGCATCTCTCGCATATATTAGTGTTTGGTGGTAGGAGGAGAGGGTTATCTGTGTACATGAGGCAGTTGTAACATTGCCTCAAAATGCCCAGATTCACCAGTTGGACTGGAGAGTACACCTGAAACTGCCCTTTGGACATGCCTGAATAGGTAAAGTGAGCTGCTTTACTGATTAGCTGTTAGGGACGAATACAGAGACTTGTCCTTCTGGACAGTATAGGGGGTCTAGTGCGAGTGTTAATTAGTGCTTGCTATGAGTTTTGAGCAAGTGCTGGGCTGTGAAATGAATGGTTTGAGTGCTTAAGTTGAAAGTTTGTCTAGTTCCAAGGGAAAAATTGAAGAGCACACTTCGTGGAGACGAGAATAGTTTAACCCCTAGCTAACCGGCACTTCCTGGCGTGCAAAACCGCGCAAATGTGGTTTTTATAGCAGGGAAATGAAAGAGATAGAAATTAGCCCAAAATGGACAATAAACTACTAACTTCTGAGCTACAGCAAACAAGGCACACAAATTTCAGAAAGAAACAGCTCAAATAAGCAGGCACAATAAGCCTGTATCACAATAAGCAGTATCTAGAATACTGTTTGCAGATCAGGAGACCATACCCGAGGAAGGTAAGCAGTTAGAGGAAGATTAATGTCTTCTTGTTGGCAGAGACCAAAATGACTGAAGTGAACTGGACTGCAAACAAAGGCTGACAGGTTTAAAGGTTTACGGTTCAGATGGAAGAGGAGATATGGAGTCATAATATAGACAGAACATCATATAGCTTAAGACACTGCAGGGACATGCTATAGGAAGAGGGACAACCCTGAAAGATAAAGAGCACTGATTTCAGAATGGAGAGGAAGCAAAAGCATTTTCCTAAGTACTGTTACTACAGAACTCAAAGCCACTCTGGGTCACAATTGAAAAAAAGGACTTGGTTAACAGATGCTGCCACATGTGAAAAAGAGCAGAAGCAGCAACTTTGTATGTGCTGGCTATATCTTCAGATGGGGAAGTGGGACATAGCCTATCCTTGACACCTATTGTGTGTTCAGAGCTTTTTATGAAATCAGAATGGAGATATGTTAGAAGGAAAACATAACATGTAGAACTATAAAAGAGGTTCCATTAGCAGAGTTTTTCACAAGGTGTTATTTTTACCTAGTTCATTCTAAGCACCAAATAAAATGAAAAGGGAAATGTAGAAAATATAATGAAAAGGATAACACATCATCAGATCTGATTCTGCCATTCCAAAAGTGAACACAAAAGCCGCACTCTTTATTAAAGGATGCTTGTGACCTCTTAGGAGCTGGGTTTTAGTATAAAAAAATAAGCTGATTGCTGACTTGTAGGGCTGTCATAACATGATGGAGTGGGTTGGTTCCACCACAGGGTTTCAAGTCTACAACAGATGAGTTTAAACGTATTGGTTTCCATTCCTTGATGCTGAACTGCCCAGTTGCTAATTACATAACAAGTCACTGCTGGTGCAGTTTCTACATATGCACTGCCAATGATTTTAAGAGTCTGGGATTTTCTTTTTTCTTTATGGTTGTGTGACTGTGGAATTAATATAAGGGATGTGGGGGTGAAGCCCCGCCCCTAAAGATGGGGTGCATCTTACTTGTTCCCCTGCAAATATGCATTTTTTTTAGACTGAAGCCTGAAATGATTTGTTTTATCCACTACAAACATCAATTAATTAAGATTTGAAAAATGTCAGGGAAGTCAGTGGGATAGCATGCTGCCATTTAGAGCTATTTACTTAAGATGGGCTCCTTATTGAAATGTCGGCACTTGAAATGCCAAGTAGTGGAAAAAAAAAAGACCAAACACACGGAAAAGAGCAAATCTTGAAAATCGCTTTTTTCCTTAAAACATCTTTTTGCAGGGGGCAGGCCTCCCCCTGCACCCTTCCCAAGATCGCCAGACCTTGGAGAATAGGGAATATTCTAGGAAATGGCATCTCTGACTTTGTAAATGTTAATCCTTTCTTTCACCCATTCAGTCTCTGCATTTTAGGACTCTCTTTAGCAAGTCCTGACATTTCAAATGGTCACCCTTAACTTGACTAGTTTACACTGTACAGACTACATCAAATGACTTTGTGATAGGTGAGATGCTGCTATAGTGATGAAATATCTGGCCAAAATGCTGAAAACCTCAGATCAGGAAAGGAAGTTGGAATTGTAGACAAGATGGGAATAACTGAGTGTATGGAGGGCAGCTGTCATTCATCAGACAGAAGGGGAAGTGAGATGCAAGATACTATTAGTAACTTCTTGCACTTTGGAAAGTATGAATTCTGAATGGATAAGCAGACAATAGTAAAATGTCATTACTGCCACAAAAAGATCGTTTAACTAATCAGTTCACTCACACACCTGTTTAACTAATCAGTTCATCATCAAATCCCCTGAACACTTAAGTAAATAAATAAAATTGAATGTGTTGCCATTAAGAGACTGGTGGCAAATTCTGGAAATTATGTAGCATAAAAAAAGATGGTACCTCCGTTTGTAGACCACAAACAGAAAATTATGTGGTTTTTGATGTGCAGTTTTCCAATTAAATTTATTTCATAGAAGTCTGATGGTTAGTACAGAGGATTACCACTATAAGCTTTTGCCTATAGTTCAGGATTTGATTACCTCAATTTTCATCTGTCTACTGTGCAACTCTAAGAAAATCACCAAATCGCACAGTCAGTGCTAAAAAGGGAACCTCTGTCCAGTGGGCTTACCTGATTAACATTTTTTTCTTTAAAATGTTTACTTTTTTTTACTGGTCAATGACGATCTCTTAATAAAACAGATCAGTGACATAAACAACTCATGACCAGTGTACTACATATAGGTCTGCATATACAGAAATGCGTGTATGACTAGCACATCAAAAAATAACTGCTTATATCTGTGGAAACACTGTGCAAATTGAAAGCACCATTATATAACAGTCATTCAGATAAATGTAAAAAAATGACATGTTAAATAACTTCACTGTATATTAGTAATAATCACTGTTCAATCATGGAAATACAAGAGTTACCCATTCCGAGAAAGATTTACTCATCTGGACTTCAACCTTAATGACAAAACATGCAGATTTTGGATAAATCCAGAACACCCCCAGGGGGCTGATAATTATTAATACAGTATTTCTGACATGAGACCAAGGCAACTGGGAGAAAATCATATACCAAAAGAAGGTGTGTGTAGCAGTGCCATGAGATGTTTACACCTTACACAATTCCAGCAGTAAAAAAATGGGGTAAATGGAGTGGGTCAACTCTTGACCCACAGGAAACTTTGCCAGCAACATGTAACCACACTGCTGCATCAAACTTCCAGAACAAGTCCACAATAGACCACTGAACAGCTGCACAGGGACTTTAAAAACATTCAGTACAGAAAGGGGACTAAAGTGCAAAAATATAGCTGATGGTAAGTGCAGAGTAAAATACAAAACAGAAAAAAGAAGAATTTTTTTTTACAAATGTTTTACAAATGTTTTACAATTAGTTAATTAATGAATAGAAATGTCGAACAAGGGATCATGGGAATGAGTTGGAATCCCATTTCTTTGACTATGTTCACTGGCGAATACTGAGCAAGTACTGAAGCGTATCACTGTGCCCTAGTTCCCAGTAATCTGTAACAGCTAGTTAAAGCAAGGCTGGTGATGTAGGATTAGAAGGTAACGTGATTTATATCCAGGGTTCTAAATGATTTGGCTGGCACATGAGATACAATCAAACAACAGTAACAACAGATCAAGCTCTACTAAATATAAAGGGACAAAGTGCCAATGCACTTTATATCCTCATACCCCAGTGAATTTAATCAATATCACAGTTGAGTGAAGCCTAGAAACAAAGCATTAATAAAACATGCATGAGTCAAATGTGGCAATCAAATAATCAAGTGTCTCATTCACGACATGTGGTATTATTACTGTTATCCATAATCTAAAAATAATCCTTCAGCATGCTAATTTCTTTCATTTAGGAAAAAAAGGTCTTTTGTTGCCAAATTTTATATGTTCCCTGGAAGTGATGTCACAAAATGGCAAGTAGATGACATGGAGCTCCATCCTCACTGTTCCAAGCCAACAACACCCTCTTGTTTCAAGTCTTCTTTCTCAAACATTCAGACCTCCAGTTTCAGAGCTGTTGAACAACATAGGAGCACATACTCTTGCTACATTTCTGTCTTGTGGTAAGTTCATACTACAGACAGTGAAGTATATTATGTCTTAATTCAATGTGGCACAGGAGGGAAAACATATTATTAGATGAAAACCTGTATATATCTGCAAGACTGATAATACCCCATGACAGATCTTGCTGTGTTGTGTGAAGAGTTTACCACTGGAAGCCACAGTAACTACTTCCATCATTACACCCCTTCTGACATCACTGTCTGATTGGACAGCACACAGAAGCCATGACCACTTTCAAATGTTTCTGAAGAAACCTCATTCATTTTCTTCTGTACTGGTCTTGCACAACACAATCTAGAATGTACTATGGAAGGAGACTGGATATGTTGAACCAGAAGTGATTTTATGCTAAAACAAATCACTTTATTGAGTCTTGTACAACAGAAATATTAACATTGTAAGATGGACTGCAGAGACTGTCAGCTTTGTTTTGCAGCAGATGCAGGTGGACCATAAAGTTCATGGGGAAGTGCTAACAAGTGACCAGAAACAGTACCCCTTATAAATAATTTTTCATTTCAGGGAGCGACACTAGAGTCATGGTAGTTATAAAATGTGACTCTAGGATGAGTAGGAAAATTAATCAAAGTTGCAGATGCATTTGTCACTTGCTCAATATCAAGTTTTGACAGGTAGCAACATAATGAAAGCAGTTGTATTCTCTAACTTCTGATTCTCACAAATGGCAAATGTCTCAGAATTGAGATTCAAGGTTAGAGACGTGAGCACATCTGGCCACATCACGTAAGTAAAGTCAACAATATTTTAGTAAATAATTTAGCCCACATCTTATCACTGGACAACAATAATATTTTTCTGTACAGACATGGAATAATCAGGCTTGTTCTCCATGTTATCACGATGGCTATTTGTGTCATGTACCATCATAAGATGGAGATCAGTTTGGAGGCCTATTGCTACCAGATAATAAATATTTGTGCCGTCCAAGGATCAAAATTATACTTGTTAAACTAGCTGCCTGAATTTTCATTAGAAAAGCTTGTAGTGAAACTTATTTGGTGAAATGCTTTTAGGCTTTATATTTTAGACCCCTGTAGATAGTATAATAAAATTTGCAAAGGGGAGGCAAAGAATGTGCGCAATTCCTTTACTGCTCTCTGTATGCATGTGCACAGGTCTCGAGTCACAGGCTTTCTCTTTGCTACTTTTAGCTCCTTGTCTCAAGAGTGCAAAATTACTTTCATTGTATTCTTCTGATGATAACTGCAGTATTGATTCACCAGCATTTGCCAAATGTTGTTGATGTTTGTGCATTTTGGTCTGTTCCCAGAAGGTCATGCATTTCTGTTTCCATTTTAAGTCCAGGAAGGGAGAAAATTGATGCAGCTGAAAAAGAAACATCTTAGATTAGTTTTGTTTTTACAGGGTATATTATGCATGTGCTAGGAATATCAATTTATAGTTGTAATAATATTTATTAAAAACTTATATATTTTCTTTCTAGTTTTGTCCTTAACTTTGATTTGACAGAACCTATATGCTAGCAATTTGCATTGATAATTAATACACTCTGTTCTTTCTACTAGTTTTCAGTCCTTTACAATTTAATATCTCAATTATTTCTTTTCTAATATTATATAGCAACATAACTCCCAACCTGCAAACATTGAAAATCAGACCCCACTCCGCAATTCACATTGTTCATTCAATAAATAATTTTGAATAATAAGCAATTATCGTAATTAAGAAAATATGGGCTGACATATTAATTCATTGAAAATGCTAACTGAAAAACAGTTCAGAAAAAGATTCTAATGTTAACATTACATCAAATAAGAATAAGCATGAGCTTTAGTCCTGAATGCTAAGTAATTTATCTTTGCAAGTTCGGGTACCTGAACTTTCATTATATATTGTTTCTAAGTAACAGACGTAATAGAAGTCATAAAATAAATATTTGAGTTTTGCTTAAAATAAAATAAGCTGAAGTTGTTTCAAACTCATCTGTCTTTTAATTTAAAAGTAAGCTTGATTATTTAACTTTTAAATATTTTACAGCATGTGAGGTATGATTTATTGTTATTTTAAAATAAATATGAATATGTTTTCGCATTTATGCACATATTTTGCTTTGTGCTTGTTAATTACACAGATAACAGTTCATGAACATTAATGGCATGTTAATGACTGATGTTTATGTATTTCCTGTCTCAACATTGTTATTCTAATTCTTGAGTTAGGAGCAATAAGGCTTCAATTATCTGCAGTTCATGAGAAATGGGAGAGTTACATGGACAACTTGAGTTGTGAATTAAAAACTTTGTAAAGTCTTCCCACTGAGAGTTGTTGTATGACCTACATCTAGTAGCCTACAAGCAGCTGTAAGGTGAATGACCATGTAGATTCATCAGGCTGATGTGCTTCTGGGTTACAAGGTACTTGTGTTTTTTTGGTAAACAGATATTCAAGTACAAGCAATTTTTCTTATCCAAAACAAAACAAGTTATAGTTCTCCACAGCGCTAGATCCCTTCATGGAGTGGTACAATTTTATTTAACCGTAATTTACAAGTATAATAATAAGCTAGGGATATGTGTTTAGTTGGTATAAGATCAAATCTTGTAATTGCAGCTATTTTTGAGAACAGGGTAGTAGCACTGCATAGTACGCTGCTATCATGAATTGTAATTTTATCATCTTAAATAACATTGATAATTAAATCATTAATGCATTACAATATTTTTAATGGAACACTAAAATGAAACTGTTGTATTTGTAGATTATTGTTAGTGGTGCAGCAGTAGCTTTGTTGCCTCACAGCAAGAGGTTCTCCCATTCAATTCTCGGCTGGAGTGCAGGGAGTGCCTTCTGTGTGGAGTCTGCATGTCCTCCCTGCGGTTGAGTGGGCGTTCAAAAGACATGCGTATATGGGCGTGCCTTCGTTGAAGGTTGAACATCAAGCTGGCACCTGGGCGTTCGTGAAAATCTACTGCCAATCATTAGCGGACCAGAGTTCTGCTGTGGCGACCCCTAATTGGGAAAAGCCGAAAGACAACAACAACATTTGTATATTATTGTTACTATACTTTTTAACATACTTTATAGGGAAAGAACACATTGCAGAGAGTTACTTTGTAAATATGATTTTTGATTAAGGTTAACAAAGGCAGTTCTGCAATGAATGTGATGGTTGTGTTGTTAAGTCAGGGATTATTATGGACATTGATTTTGCTATGGAAGGCAGTAGGCACATTTCATTTTCTTCTGCAAAGTAAATATATGTGAAAGGTACTCATCAACACATTAATTTTACTGTAGTGCTATCGTAAAATTCTGTGGAAAGGCAGTTTATTTAACATCTGTATTTAACCAGTTATTTTTGTTAATTATCTGGCCTATCACTACTTCTGCATTATTATGGTGTTGAAAGAAAGGCATGATATAGCAGTAATATATAACTGTGCTAATTATGGGATATTGAGTTGTACATATTGACATAGAGATCAGAGTTTTTCAATAATATATATCAGAATGCTTACCTGTATTATAAGTAACAGTTATATCTCTCTTGTTGATGTTCAGTTAGTACATGATTAAAACATTCTACAGTTACTGTATTATAGGCATGTTTAAGTTATTTTGGTATATTTATTAATAAAATGCAGTGGGTGGACAGCTGTGATTAGGCTCCAATAACAGTAGTGTAAGACCTGATCTTAACAAGTGTGCTTAACAATTGCTAAGCATCCCCTGTGCATTGTTAAGATTGCACCTGGCACTAAATGCTGACACTGCCAGCCAGTAAACAGCAACAGAGAGTTTCTGGCTGCTGTCTCCTGTGTTATAGCTACTAAAAATGTATTTTAGAACAGATAGCTTCGCTGAGACAGGGAATACATAAGGATTTAAAAACCATCACAACACCCCATGCTTTTTTCTTTTTTTTCTGTAATTTGTAGTACATGGAACAGATAAAGCCCTTTGCACTACAGTTATGATCATATCTCCAGTTGTAACTTATTACTCTATGTTCTCAACACAAATGCCAAGATTCACCTCTTGAGCTTCGCTCTTAAGGTGAATTTCTTGACATCCATTTTGGGAACACATAATAAGCAGGTTACGATTGGAGACCCTATCATAATCCTCTATATTATGATACACAGTGATGAGCAGTGATACATATTTCATTTTGACTTATTGTTGCAAAGATCTGCATCAGTTTTAAACACTTTTAAAATAGCATCTTGGTTGTATTCTGTTTAGTGCAGCTTTTCTCCAATTTGGGTTTATCACAGAAACAGCAGAATGCAGTTATTTGACATGTATAATACAAGAGGATATTATGAGGCTGGGTTAGTGCCTGGTATGGTTATAGAATGCATTTTTATTTGGTTAAAGAGATTTGGTCAGAAAAAATGTCATGTAATATATTATATATCGTTACATAAAGTTCTAAGAAAGTCAAGCTGCCATGTAATGGAATAGGCAAGTAAGAAATGTTATGTTAAAAATATCTCATATGCAGTAATAATTGTTGTAATCTGCAATGACATGGAACATTTCTGAATATTTTAGTTAATGAATAGGTAAAGATTAATATGCAAATGTAAGCCATGTACCCACCATAATGCAAGATCCTTTTTGTTCTAGTCTGTCTGATATGACTACTGGGACACAAGCTGCTTGTTAGATCCAATCTGGCCTTCTATTAGTCCACCCTGCCTCCAGCTCCTTCAAAAAAAAAAAACTGACATAATCCCCCTGTACATTGACTGCCTCAGATCCAGTTTGCTGGATAATATTTTCAGGAGCAGTTGAACATACCCTTCCACTGTAAATAGGATGGGGCAGAAGAGCTTCAGGCTGGTCTGCCAGGTCCTTAGGAAAAGGTGACAATTTGGAAGTGGGAAGAAGGAAAAGGCAGAAATGTCACATTGGATGGACTAGGATGAAAAGAACCCTGCGTTACGCAGAGTACATTACTTCCCTATCCTATTTTCATTCAGTCCATCTGTTCTGACTAATGGGACAGAAGCTCAAGATACCGCATTTCCTGGGTGGTATCATGACAGGATACCTCTGAGAACTGTAGCTCTGGAGGTTCTGCATCTAGAAATTATGACCAACTTGTAATGCTTGACCAAGGTATGCAACACAGACCATGCTCCTGCAGCACAAATTTCATAAAGAGTAGAGTATATAGAAAAGGCTATAGACACTGAGACAGCTTTTGTGGAATGAACTCTTGGTTTAGCTGGTAATGCTTTGTCTCTCATAGAGTATGCAAAGGAAATGCAATCTGAAAGTCATCTGAACAGCATTATTTTGGAAACCTTCTGACCCAGTTTGTTGAGGGCAAATAATGTGGACCACTGAGTATCTTTCTTTATTGTTTTAGTTCTGTGGAGGTAGAGTCTGAATTGTCTGTGCGTGTTCAGAAGATTTTTCTCTTCTATTAGAGAGATTAGGGCAAAAGATGGGTAAATGAAAGGGCTGGATTACATTTGTCTTCAAAGCCGCTTTGGAAATGAAAGACATATTGGTTCTTAGAGATAATTTGTTACTGTGAAAAAACAAGTATGGAGGAGTGAAAGATACAGCTTGCAATTCTGAGATTCTCTTACTGACATAATGGCAACCAAAAATATTTTTTCAAGGTAGGAATTTTAGGTGTGTAGAAATGGACTGCTCAAAAGGGGCTCCAGAATGGGGGGGGGGGGTGATAGACTCTTTTACTGGATGAAGCAGGAGGAAGGCTCCTTTCAAGGAAAAATTGCAGAACTTGTGTGATGTGACAGAATAGCTGTGAAAACTGCTATGAAAATTGAAAATGGATGCTAACTGTACTTCATAGAGTAACTAGAGCCAGACCAAAATAAATCTGATAAGAACTGTAAGACCCCATTAAAATAAGTAGGAAATGAATATATACTTTGTTAATCATCTCATAAAGAGAAACATTTCTATTTAATTTTGTAAACTTTCCAAGTGGATGCTTTTAGTGAAGCTGACAAAATGTGAACCACACTCTAGGATAAGGAAGGGTCGTTGGCCATCAATGGATCTGGAGAAATGATATGTTCAACTTGAGGTTCTATAGATCTGGATGAAGGTTGCCTAGACAGCTGGGAGAGAAGATGCTTGTAGGAATCTAGAAGCCATGGGTGCTTTGTCTAGTGAGGCCCAAGTAGGGAAAACCAGATTTGCCTGGGGAAGAATAGGGCAATGAGGATCACTGTGGCTTTGCATGTCACTACTTTCTGTAAAA
Organism: Protopterus annectens; assembly: GCF_019279795.1. Taxonomy (NCBI): domain Eukaryota; kingdom Metazoa; phylum Chordata; order Ceratodontiformes; family Protopteridae; genus Protopterus; species Protopterus annectens. Next base: position 1,715,386,987 of record NC_056737.1, read on the forward strand.
ATCTGGTGATAAGGGGAACAGATGAAAAGGTCTATAGAATCCTAAGAAGGCCACTGACATGCTAGAGAATTTGTTGATGACAGTCCTTGGGAGGGATCAGGGCAAAATAGCTGGTGCACTTGGTGTTGGATGGTGATTAAAAAAGACTGTGGCAGGGCTGGCCCAGTAGCTGAAGCTTTCCTGAGCTATAGTAGGATTGAGAGCACATGTGAGGCTTTAGGATGTACCTATTGAGTCTGTCCACTAATTAGCTGGCTTTCTAGAGGATGTGTGTTGTGATCAAAAAGTGGTATGAAGTAATCACCTTTTGCCAAACCATTATGGCTCTCTGCAAAGTGGGTAGGATTTGTCTCCTGTATGCCTGTTTACATACCATACAATAGATATATTGTCTGTTTGAATGGAGGTCACTTCTGAAATTCCTGTAAAACAAGAGGAACCTCCCCTCATCTCCAGGAAGTTGTTGTGAAGATTGGCGTCTGCATGTGTCCCTGTCCCTTGCACCATTCTCCCCCTCATAATGCCTCCAACCCCAGAAAGGAGGCATCCATGGTGACTGTTGCTGAGGGTAGTGGAAAAACAAAAGGCCTTTCAGTTGTTACTGCTGAAGAGCTTCACCATCAGTTCAGATAATATTTACACAGTTGGGTTAGGCAAATTGGAGCTGAGAGGTAATCTGATAGTTGGGACCACTGAAGACCGAATACCCACTGTAATATTCTGCATGAATGAACATAAATATGGTCAATGCCATCAATCCAAGAACCCTTACAACTACAGAGGCTGGAAGAGTGTATTGATCTTACAACAGTTAGACCACAGTTCTGAGGGACTGAATCCTGAAAACTGACAGTGAAATTTGTTGTGTCCAGATGGCAGCCTATGAAGAGGATAGACTGAGTTGATTGAAGAAATACCTAGGGGAAAGCAAAGTTGCAACAAGTAATCTCTGGCTGTTATACGAGACTGTCTGGTTGTAGGGGTGAGGAGACAATTGTCTAAGTATGGGAAGACCCGTATCCCTCTGAGTCTCATGTGGGCTAAAACTACTGCCATTCACTTGGCGAATGCCTGAGGAGCTGAAGGATGACCAGTGAGTACGGCCCTGAACTGAAAATGGTTGGCTTCCAGCTAGAAATGCAGAACTTGCCTGGATCATCTGGCAATCTTGATGTGAAGATGGCATCCTAGAGGTCTGTTAAGCACATCTATTCATT